>NC_029774.3:35403299-35404382 GCF_000817695.3 Arachis duranensis
AGCTTGTTGATTTCTATCAATCTTGCTATTGGAGCAGTGATCTGCTAAGGCTTGGCTGGCCTTTGGCCATGTCTAGTGTTTTGGACCGAAGCTTTCTTTGAAAGCTTGGCTGGCTGTGAAGCCATGTCTAATTCTTTAGACTAAAGCTTTAGACTAACATTGCATGATTCCTGGAATTCTCATTAAGAATTTTGATACCTTTATTTTCTTTTTGTTCACTTAATTTTCGAAAAAGCACAAAAAAATTTAGAAAATCATAAAATCCAAAAAATTTCTTGTTTGAGTCTAGAGTCTCATTTTAAGTTTGGTGTCAATTGCATGTTTTTGTTCTTCTTGCATTCATGCATGTGTCTTCATTAATCTTCAAGTTGTTCTTGATGATTTCTTACTCTGATCTTTGAATTCTCTTGACTTGAGTGTTATTGTGTCTCATATGCATTCTCATTAGTGTCAGTAGTATACATACTGCTAAGTTTGGTGTCTTGCATGCATTGTTATTTGATTTTAGTTGCATTTTGATTATTCCTCACTATTAAAAATCCAAAAATATTTTTAATTTTGTGTCTTTTCAAGTCAATAATACAGAGAATTGAAGATTCAGAACATACTGCAGAGGAATTGCACAAAAAAAGCTGGGCGTTCAAAATGCCCAGTAAAGAAGACAGACTGGCGTTTAAACGCCAGCCAGGGTGCCTGGCTGGGCGTTTAATGCCCAAAAGGGTAGTATTTTGGGCGTTAAACGCCAGAATGTGCACCATTCTGGGCGTTTAACGCCAGGATGGCACAAGGGGGAAGATTTTGTTTTCAAATAAATTTTTTTTCAGGTTTTCAAAGTTTTTCAAAATCAAATCTTTTTCAAATCATATCTTTTCAATCAAATCTTTTTCAAAATTTATTTCTTTCCATTTTCAAAAATACTTACTATCAATTAATGATTTGATTCAACATTTCAAGTATGTTGCCTTTTCTGTTGAGAAAGGTTTAATATTTGAATCATATCTTTTCTTGTTAGCCAAGTTATTAATTTTCAAAATCAAATCTTCTCTTTAAAATGTTTTTCAAATCATATCTTCTCAATCACAT
>NC_029774.3:35404566-35404895 GCF_000817695.3 Arachis duranensis
AAATGTTTTCAAAATCTTTTACTTGATTTTCGAAAATTACTTCCCCTCTTCTCACATCCTTCTATTTATGGACTAACACTATCCCTTAATGCAAAATTCGAACTCCATCTTCCTTGATAAGTTCAAATTTTCTACTTCTGCCTTCTATTTTTCTTTTCCTCTGACACCTCAAGGAATCTCTATACTGTGACATAGAGGATTCCACATTTTCTTGTTCTCTTCTCTTTCTTTTGAGCAGGAGCAAAGACAAAGGCATTCTTGTTGAGGCTGATCCTGAACCTGAAAGGACCTTGAAGAGAAAGCTCAGAGAAGCCAAAGCACAACTCTCT
>NC_029774.3:35405238-35405611 GCF_000817695.3 Arachis duranensis
CTCTGTTGGAGGATCTCTTCATCTGAAGAAGACGCCTATAGAAGCTCAAGAGCTCATTGAAATGGTTGCAAATAACCAATTCATGTACACTTCTGAAAGGAATCCTGTGAACAATGGGACTAATCAGAAGAAAGGAGTTATTGAGATTGACACTCTGAATGCCATACTGGCTCAGAACAAAATATTGACTCAAAAAGTCAATATAATTTCTCAAAGTCTGTCTGGAATGTAAAATGCACCAAGCAGTACTAAGGAAGCTTCATCTGAGGAAGAAGCTTATGATCCTGAGAACCCTTCAATGGAAGAGGTGAATTACATGGGAGAACCCTATGGAAACACCTATAATCCTTCATGGAGAAATCATCCAAATTTC
>NC_029774.3:35407382-35408112 GCF_000817695.3 Arachis duranensis
CAGTGAGGCTAGCTGTTGGGCGTTTAACGCCCAGTCTGGCACCATTTTGGGCGTTTAACGCCAGAAAGGGGCACCAGACTGGCGTTAAACGCCAGAAAAGGGCAAGAAGCTGGCGTTAAACGCCATAAATGGGCATCAGCCCGGCGTTTAACGCCAGAATTAGCACAGGGAGCAATTTTGCTCGCCACTTGGTGCAGGGATGACTTTTCCTTGACACCTCAGGATCTGTGGACACCACAGGATCATCTCAGGATCTGTGGACCCCATAGGATCCCCACCTACCTCAACTCACCTTCTCTCCTCTTCTTCACATTCATCCTCTTTTCCCCATAAACACTCTTCCCCAAAAATCCTTCACCAATCACCTCAATCTCTCTTTCCATCTTCACCACTCACATCCATCCTTCATAAAACCCCACCTACCTCACCATTCAAATTCAAACCACTTTCCCACCCAAACCCACCCTCACTTGACCGAACATCACCCTTCCCCCACTCCTATATAAACCCTCATTCACTCCTTCATTTTGACACAACCTAAACACCACTTCTCCCCGAACACAAAGCCATTCCCTTCTCCCTCATTTCTTCTTCTTCTACTCTCTTCTTTCTTCTTTTGCTCGAGGACGAGCAAACATTTTAAGTTTGGTGTGGTAAAAGCATTGCTTTTTGTTTTTCCATAACCATTTATGGCATCCAAGGCCGGAGAAACCTCTAGAAAGAGGAAAGA
>NC_029774.3:35409083-35409430 GCF_000817695.3 Arachis duranensis
CTATGTTTGTGTCTTGTGATCATTAGTGTCTTAGTGTCTATGCCTTAAAGTTATGAATGTCCTATGAATCCATCACCTTTCGTAAATGAAAAATGTTCTTAATTGAAAAAGAAAAGAATTGCATGAATTTTGAATTTTATAACAGTTTGATTATTTTGATGTGGTGGCAATACTTTTGTTTTCTGAATGTATGCTTAAACAGTGCATATGTCTTTTGAATTTGTGGTTCATGAATGTTGGCTCTTGAAAGAATGATGAAAAAAGGAGACATGTTATTGAGGATCTGAAAAATCATACAAATGATTCTTGAAGCAAGAAAAAGCAGTGAATACAAAAAAAAATTTTCG
>NC_029774.3:35411659-35413300 GCF_000817695.3 Arachis duranensis
GATTCTATTCCGACATGATCGAGAACCGACAGCTAGATAGTCGTGCCGTGACAGGGTGCGTTGAACATTTCCACTGAGAGGATGGGAGGTAGCCATTGACAACGGTGAAACCCTTGCTTGAGCTTGCCATGGAAAGGAGTAAGAAGGATTGGATGAAGACAGTAGGAAAGCAGAGAGACAGAAGGGACACAGCATCTTCATGCGCTTATCTGAAATTCCCACCAATGAATTGCATAAGTATCTCTATCTTTATCTTTATGTTTTATTCGTATATCACCCATATCCATTTGAGTTTGCCTGACTAAGATTTACAAGGTGACCATAGCTTGCTTCATACCAACAATCTCTGTGGGATCGACCCTTACTCGCGTAAGGTTTATTACTTGGACGACCCAGTACACTTACTGGTTAGTTGTGCGAAGTTGTAGTGATCACAATTTCGTCCACCACCTATAGTTTACATCCTGTTCAATATCTCCATGATCGTGTATGATACACCTAAGATACTTAAAAATTTTAACTTTCCGTAGGATATTTTCTCCAATCTTTACTTATTAGGATTTTTCCTTCGATGGCTGAACTTACATTCCATATATTCTGTCTTACTACGGCTTATGCGCAGACCATACACTTCTAGAGCTTCTCTCCATAAATCAAACTTCTTATTTAAATATTCCTTTGACTCTCTCATAAGGATGATATCATCACCAAAAAGCATGCACCATGGCACAAGCTCTTGGATATGCTCTGTGAGTACTTCCAAGACTAATGTGAAAATGTATGGACTTAAGGATGATCCCTGGTATAATCCTATACCAATAGAAAATTCTTCTGTCGCACCACTTTGAGTCTTTACACTAGGTGTAGCCCTACAACACATGTCTTTAATTGCATGAATATATGTGATCTTTACTCTCTTCCTTTCCAAAACCTTCCATAAGACCTTCCTTGACTCTCCTATAAGGATGATATCATCACCAAAATGCATGCACCATGGCACAAGCTCTTGGATATGCCCTATGAGTACTTCCAAGACTGATGTGAAAATGTATGGACTTAAGGATGATCTCTGGTATAATCCTATACCAATAGAAAATTCCTCTGTCACACCACTTTAAGTCTTCACACTAGCTGTAGCCCCACAATACATGTCTTTAATTGCATGAATATATGTGATCCTTACTCTCTTCCTTTCTAAAACCTTCCATAAGACCTCCCTTGACAGCCTATCGTACGCTTTTTCCAAATCAATAAACACCATATGTAGATTCCTTTTCTTAACATGTATGTAGCTTTAGTAGTGGATCTGCTTAGCATAAAATCAAATTGGTTTTCTGTTAGTTATGTCTCTTGTCTTAGCCTTTGTTCTATCACCTTTTACCATAACTTTATGGTATGGGTCATGAGTTTAATCCCTCTATAGTTTTTGCAACTCTGTATATTTCCTTTATTCTTGTAGATAGGCACCAAGGTGTTCTTTCTCCACTCATCTGGCATCTTCTTTGACCTTCGCATTAAAAAGATTGGTTAATCAATTGATGCCTTTCTCTTCAAGGACCTTCCAAACTTCAATTGGAATATTATCGGGTCTTACTGTCCTGCCATTTTCATCCACTTTAGAGCCTCTTTTATCTCAAAGTG
>NC_029774.3:35413400-35423220 GCF_000817695.3 Arachis duranensis
ATATATATATATTAAATTTTATTTTTAGATGTTGTAATACCTCACCACATATGTCTTATGACTTAAGCATAAGACTCTGTGTGATAGGGTGTTACAAATATCAATTGTTCCTTGATTTTGAAAATCATGAATGTAGAAGAATTTGAGAAAAATATGCTTTATTCTATCACCTTTGATGTATCCATCCTTAAGTTGAGCAATGTATGCTGTATTATCTTCATTCTTAATAGTTGGAGCTATTTTATGATCAATCAGTCCACATGATGACGGAATATATTGGATTAAACTCCTGAATGAGAGCATTAAATTCAAAATGAGAGTGCTTTGAAATAACGAAAATTTATTACCTGAGTCTTCTTAAATTTTTATCAGAGTTTCGTACTGATAATGTTTCATGCTGATAACGTGTTGTGAAATAAATAAATAAATAAATGAATATAAAATAAAGAAGTATAAATAGAAGACTCTAATATTAATATTTGCCAATATTATTATTTTCATATAATAGAGATAATTCATATATATTTATTAATATATGTAGCAACATACATGTAAAAGAGAAAGAAATATTATTTATTATTGTTACTGTGTACGTAATATACTAATATCAGAAGCCTAACCTCTATTTATACACGTACTATATTTATATTTTCAAACTTTTTTTAATGCAATTCATTTTTGAAAACTTAAGCTGTCTACAATAAATAAACATCCACATATCCATTCTTATCATAATAAAAAATAATATTTTATAATATTGTTGAAATATAATGTGTTTAATCACATATAGAAAATACAAATTGAACCATTAAATTTTTACTTAAAATATAAATCTAATATTTAAATTTGTGTATTTTATTATTTTAAAATTTTAATACACAAATTTAACACTTAAATTTGTGTACCTTAAATTAAATTTTAGATATTTTTTCTTTTTTCTTAACAAATTTGACCTTTAAATTTATAGAAATTTAAAGAAGTCGAATCAAATTTTTTATATGCTTTTTCTAATTTTTTTAACAAAGTCTTTTTTACAATGATAAAAAATATATCTACCATTCTATAACGCTGCATAACACATTAAAAGACTCTATTAGTCTATTACTACGAAAATTGGATTCTGCCAATTTATTATGTATAAATATATTATTTTATTAGAACACATTCACCGGACATATATATTCTACGTATAAATATATTATTTTATTATTTTTAATTTAATTTCGATTAAATTTTAGTTGAATTTTTAAATCTTTAGTACTATAAGTTCAATAATCAATTCTATTTTTTTTTTATCATAACCTTGATGATTAACCAAACCAAATCCACCCCAGACGTTGTGGTTTTCCTCCGTGGTTTGCTGTATGCACCTTGTCCTTCACATGCTTCTGTCTGGTCACAGGTGGCTGGCGTTTTACCGTTTGAATTATTTTGATTCCGTTGTCAACTATTGAGTTGGCCATAGACAAATATGTCAGAACGGATTGAATATATTAGTAGCATTGCATTTGCATATCAGCATAGTGTGGGACAACTACAATTATTGGAGAGAACATGAAATCACTGAAAAATGTTCGATACGCATTTGCCATTTTCAATTTACTTTTCATCCATTTATAATGTGATGTGATTTTGCCAAGGACACTTTAGTCTTTAGACATGATGAGAAACGTGATATGGGATCTAGTGGCCTACAAAAGGATAGCGACGAGACTAGATTATATGAAAAGTGGGACCAGCTCTATGCGAAGGACCAATTGAGATGTTGCCACAATGCAATGAACAAGAAAGAAAAAAAAAGGAAATACATTTTCTCTATTTTTTTAATATTTAGATAGAATAAAGTGTGATTTTTTATATTTAATTTTATAAGTAAAATAAAAAATAAATAAAAAAGAGAGCAATTAAAAGTAAAATTAAATATTAGATACCATCTAATTTTTTTTATTTAAAAAAATCGATTCCTAAAAAAAATTCCGTTAAAACAAATTAAATAAAATAAAAAGAAGATCAATACCAATTTTTAAAGGATGTGATGGTGGGACATTCAGATCTCTTCTCCGCTTAATTTGTCAGTGTAGTGTGATGTAATGTTCGTTTGTTTCTATCTCGAACCTCCTTGTTTTTTATTTAGTTTAAAAACTTGATACAAAGGAAAAAACGATAAGATAAGAAAGAGCTTATTTCTCCCCACAAAACAAGAGAGCATATTTTGTGTGGTTAGAATTTGTCCTGACTTTTGTCTCTCACCAATAGGTTAGCTGCTGACACATTTACCGTTCACCAGTGTCCGTTTTGGTAAGCTACCAAATATTTCTAGAAAATAAAAAGTATTTGTCCAATACATATTATGATTAAACAATAGTTCTACTATGTTTGATTGTTTTCTTTGACATGTTATATTAACTCTCAACATTTAACTGTCCGCAAATGAAATATAGAAATTGACTTTTATATTAATTCCATTTTAATTTGACTATTACTTTCACTTTTATAATATATTAAAAATTTATTATAAGATAAAAATTTGTATATAATTATTTTTATATAAAATTGATTATTAAAAATTATTAAATAATTTAATATATTTATTTAAATTATTATCTAACTATTTTTAATTATCAATTTTTATGATGAGAGTTTTTATTTTATTGTTATAGAAACACAAATATGTCTGAATATATTATAAATTATGAAGTATAAACACTTTTTTAATTTATTTTGTCTGTATATCAAATATATTTTAAATATCATACTCATCAATACTTGTCTAACACGCATCTTCTACATTCAATCGTGTCTTAATAAAAAAATTCAAATATATTTGGACACATTTAAATATCATCATGTGTCAGTGTATCAAACCTTATTATTAATATGTATTCTTAATATGAGTTTAGAAATAGTATATATTATGTATTATACATCATAAATTATAAACAAAAAAAAATAATAAATTAGAAATCCCTATTTTTATATAATAACAACTAGACTGTAACTCAAAATAATGTCTCTCTGAAGTTTACCTTTTAAAGGCCAATATTTAATATATTTTATATTATTAACCAATAAATTATTGAAAAAAATGTAAAATAAACATAAATCTTGTATCTTATTAGTCACCAAAAAATCTTGTATCTTATTTATATATAAAATATTTTAGGTATATACCATTTTTTTTTTAATTTAAATAATAAAACTAGTTAAGTTACCACTCTTCTCGCCCCATAAACACTTTACTAGTTCTCGTGTTAACCGTTACTGTTCAGCAAAGATCATTGCACTCAATATTGCTGAAAGCAGAAGCAAGAAGAAAGTATGGCTCCGAAGCTGGGGAAATCGGGGTCATTCCGGCAGAGCCTCGCGGAGAAGAAAGAGAGGCTTCTTTCCATGAAGAGTGACGGATATTCCCAACTAGGGATTCCCATGCCCATGGAGGAGGAGGAGGAGTACTCCGCCAAACGCTGCTGCTGCAGTTACCCGTGGTATCGAGGGTTTTCCGATGGGACGGTGAAGTGCTGGAAGAGTATGAAGCGCGTGGCGGTTAAGGCTTGGGAGATGGGTCGGTCTGACCCGAGGAACGTTATTTTCTCGGCGAAGATGGGACTTGCTCTTGCACTCATCTCGCTCTTAATTTTCTTCAAAGAACCCTTTCAGGATATTAGCCGCTACTCCGTCTGGGCCATCATGACCGTCGTCGTCGTCTTCGAATTCAGCATAGGTATGTGTGTTCGCGCCCTTTTTTTGAGGGAGGGAGCGGGTCAATTCTTTAATACTTGGAAGTTAGAATTCTTTTGCTGATTTATTTATTTTCATTGTTGGAATTGACCCAGTGGTTTTCGCATAAGGAATCCTGAAATGTTTAATGAACAGTGTAATATCACTGTTTCAGTATGATTTATACACACTATTGTTTTAAATTTTTTAATTAACTAGGATCTAATTCCTTATGTTTGATCTTATATTTATTTTCATCTCATATTTGATCCAATCTGTGTATCTTTTGCTTACAATTAATTAAACAAGTGAAATGGTGGTGCAGGGGCAACTCTCAGTAAGGGATTTAACAGAGGATTGGGAACGTTGTCCGCTGGAGGAATTGCCTTGGCAATGTCAGAATTATCGGCATTGGCTGGACCATATGACGAACTTATAGTTATCATTAGCACCTTCATTGTAGGTCCGGTTTTCCAATCACTTTCTTTTCTTGTTCATCAATATTCTATCTTTTTCGGATTTTGCGTGAGGATTTATTTTTAACATCTTTGCCTATACTTGGTTTACTGACAAACTATGTGATATTATGATTGATAGGATGTTGTGCCACTTATGCAAAACTATACCCGACTATGAAGCCCTATGAATATGGGTTCCGTGTGTTCTTGATCACATATTGCTACATTACTGTGTCGGGCTATCAAACAGGGGAATTTCTTGACACGGCTATAAATAGATTTTTGCTCATTGCAATTGGTGCTGCTGTATCTTTGGGAGTAAATGTTTGTATCTATCCAATCTGGGCTGGGGAGGATCTGCATCATCTTGTGGAAAAAAATTTCATGGGTGTTGCAACATCTTTGGAAGGTTGTCTTACAGCATTTTCCTGATTATCACATATAATTACAAATTTCTACTTACCATCTAGTTTACTGATTCTGATTCTTTTCAGGTGTTGTCAATAACTATCTTAATTGTGTTGAATATAAGAGGGTGCCGTCGAAAATTCTTACTTACCAGGCTGCGGATGATCCACTTTACAGCGGCTATAGATCAGCTGTTGAGTCTACCAGTAAAGAGGATGCATTGGTACCATCTTTGTTTTCTGTCTTTTTTTGTGAATTTCATAACCATCACCTTCATTACTCATCATTGACACATTATTGATTGAAGCTAGGGTTTGCTGTTTGGGAACCCCCTCATGGTCGTTACAAAATGCTTAGCTATCCATGGAAGAATTATGTGAAAGTAAGTGGGGCGCTAAGGCATTGTGCATTTATGGTCATGGCTATGCATGGATGCATACTTTCTGAAATTCAGGTACTTTATCTGAAAACTTCTCTTTCTAATTTTTCTTTCAAAGCCTATGTTTACTCAGGTTCCTTTTTTATGCATAGGCCCCAGCTGAGATGAGACATGTTTTCCGTAGTGAGCTTCAAAGGGTAGGTTCTGAAGGGGCGAAAGTGCTCCGTGAACTCGGTAACAAAGTTAAGAAGCAGGAGAAACTTGGCCGTGAAGACTTGCTGTATGAAGTACACGAGGCAGCTGAAGAATTGCAACAGAAGATTGACAAAAAATCTTACCTACTAGTAAATTCAGAGAGTTGGGAAATCGGAAACCGACCAAGAGAGGAGGAGAGCAAGCCACAACAAGGGCCAGGCCTCTTTGACATAGACGAGGAACGAAAATTCCTGGAGTATAAGTCTCTTAGTGAAGCTGTTCTTGATCTCAGATCAGTTCAAGTTCCAAACGGTTGGGATGAAACTGGAAAATCAATCCCGGATGATCACACTGCCACGCCACAGCCTGCAGCTGTTGGCTCTGAAAACATGTTCAGGAAACAGATATCTTGGCCTGCTCATGTCTACTACAAAGCAGATACAGTGGCAAAAGAGGAGGAAGAATCAAGGACTTACGAAAGTGCTAAAGCACTATCCCTCGCAACATTTACATCGCTTCTGATTGAATTTGTAGCAAGGCTTCAGAACCTGGTGGACTCATTTGAAGAATTAGGTGAGAAAGCAAACTTTGTGGATCCTCTTGAGCAACAAGTACCAGTAACATCTGATGGGTTTTGGACGAGATTGTTTAATTGCTTCAGATCCAAGGAATGATGCATGAGAACATGCGGAGCTGCTGCATGTAAGTCATCCCTGATTTGAGTTGAAATTGTCATGTAATGCTTCCAGCATCACCCCAGTCTTCTTTTGAAAGATTTTGAGTGATGTCTTGAGTTCGGGAACTAGGCATCCTTTGAAGACAAGTTGAAACTTTTAAACACAAACTGCGAGAAATCGCTATCAATCTTATAAACTAGAGTAATAACTCACTTTTTTGTACATAAAATACTGTTTTGACTATAGCCATATGCAGTTTAGAACGTATAAAATTGGTTATTAACGTCTCTTAGGTTCTTTCCTAACTCTGAAATCTCCATGACCGTTTCAAGATATAGAAGGGTGATAACTCGTCCCTCTGCTTTGTTGGAATTTTCTTTCCTTTTCTAACTGTGAAATCTCCATTACTTGGGGATGCTTGGAGTTATGGTATTAGCACATCGTTTGTGTATCGTCTTCAGATGAAAATTGCCGGAACGTTCATTGAAACCAAAAATTAGTGTCTACTTAGATATTTATTTAGGTGCGGTTTGCGGTGACTGTGTGGATTGCATGAATATGGTGGCTAAGCTGCAGCATCCAATCCAGAAACGACCTGTGGCACATTTGAAGTAAACTGACCAAAGGTTTGACCATCTAGTCACGGTAAACGGCTGAACGCACTATGGATCAGCAAACCAGTTTCAGCATTCAGGAGTGAACGATGGGAGAGAAATTTGTGAAATTCGGAAAACCAGACAGAACCCTTCATTAAAATTGGTGGAAAAATTTGAGAAATTCCCAAACCCAAAAATAGCAAGTGTCGTGCACTCGTGCTGGGAAGGCCTCGTCTCGAACTAGGTTCCGACTGTACTTGTTGCCTTAGTATCGGAAGGCGGTTGCCTGCAGTTACAGGCGGATACTTGTTGACCCAGGTCGTTTCTGAGAGAAGCAGGGGAGATCGCCACCACATTGAAGGTGTGAGTTCCTCAGCGGAGCAGTGGAGCTCCCCCTCGGCGCTGACGGTGTGAGAATACTTATGCCTTTTCAATTACCTCAACGATGATTCCGTCCATGCTTCAATTTTCTAGAATTTGGTATACTATCTCTTTTCTTTTTTCTTCTGTTTTTTTTTTCTCCAACTGTGTTAGTAGATGGTCTAAATTGAGATGCAGAAGTGGAAGTGAATTTTGGTGAAAGAGAATTTCTATTTGCAGCTGAAAGAGGGTACGATTGTTTGCTACTTTGCCCTATAAAATGGTTGTAAGTTTTTCTCTTAAAACGATCTGCTCTACGCAAAATTAAACCGTTAAGATATCTAACTGGCTCAGGATTTTTTATTTTTATAAATTAAATAAATATAATAATTATCGAAAAAAATAATTTAAAAATTATTTATCGAAATAAATATTTTTTTATAATGAGATAATTTTGTATGTGTAAATGAGATACATGTATTTAAAAAATATTAATAATATCAATAAATATATAAAATAAAAAAATGATTGAGTATTACAATAGTGATGATGAAGGAAGCTCATATGCGAAAAAGAGTTCTCAGTTTTAAATTCCTGCATTCAAAGGGAGGAATGATCTGAAGCGTATTTTAGATGGGAAAGAAAGGTAGAATCGATTTTTGCAAATTACATCCTTTCAGAGGAAAAGAAGGTTCAATTGGTACAAGCCAATTTTTCCAATGCTGCCCGTATATGGTGGACTGAATTAGGAAGATCTAGAAGACGGTACGGAAAGCGCCCAATTAGTAGCTGGGAGAAGATGAAGAAAATCATGAGGAGGCAGTTTGTACCATCATCATACCACAATAATTTTTTAGAAAATTTTTTACGTTACAACAAGGTTCACAATCAATGATGGAGTACCACAAGGAGTTTCTATATTTGATGGACATGGCTAATATTAAAAGGAGTCCTGAAATTCTTAAGGACCGAGTTTTGTTTGGATTACGTGAAGAAATTGCAGATGAAGTCTAACGTTACCGTTACACAACCATGGACAATTTGGTCAAATTGGCCATTGACTGGGAGCAGGTGCAACAAATGATAGCTCGCCATAACAAGAGGAATTCCTCTACGCCTATCTTTCATTCTTCTTCAAAGTCAGAGATGGAAGAATTTGTTGAGTATGCTGTAAAGGGTGATGTGTCCTTGGAAGATTCAACCGTGCAGAATTTCTCAACTGGATCCTTGGGATGTGAGCAATTTGAAGAATATGAGAGAAAAGAAATTGAGAAAGAGATTGAGTACTTGAGTGAAAAGAATCCATGTTTGATTGAAAGCGGTAGGTTTAAGAGAAAAGATGAGAATAGTGAGCGAGAGGATTCAATGAGTGAAAAAGAAACTGAGTTCAATAAATACAACGATCTAGAAAGTTCTAGCTTAGACAAGAGTGCATTAGTCTCATTGAAATCCACAGAGTCCTTAGTTTCTCATACATCTAACCACGAAATTCCTAGTATTTTTATATCAAATTTTCCAGGCATTGTAGATTCACTGATCAATTATGGAGGAATTAATATGGATGAAAAGGAAGAAAGACAAATTCCACACTTTAGACAAGATGGTGAAACCATGGTTGGAAAGATTGAACTTGCACACATGAGGGACGTAGCTACAATTCAGTGGATAGAGAAGAGCCATCAAATAATGGTATTTAAACCTGGAGATTGGGTTTGGATTCCTTGGAGGGACGAAGAGCATTTCATGCAAGATTCGAGGACGAATCTTTTTGAAGAGGGAGAGAATGATACGTGGTCAGGAGGGCATTTTCGTCATCTTAGAGCTAAGGGACGAAATGATAATCTTGTCATATTCAAGGATCTGAATACTAGAAGAATTGTACCATGACAGTCTTGGACATCAAGAAGACCAAGAGTCCGTCTCAAAAACAGTGGTGTTGAAAGGGCGACAACTCATAAAGTCCATTGGGCTAAGTCAGGACAGCAAGAAGCCCAATAATGCTTTTTAAATTCAACGAGAGGCATAATTTATTATTAATTTTCGAATTTTTAGGCATTTATGTTAGTTTGTTTTATTGTTAGAGTTTGTTGAAATATTTGAATTACTCCTGATTTGCTTAGTATTATTTTTAGGGATTTTAAATTTAAATCAAATCTGATCTAATCTAATAAGATCAAATCTGATTTAAATTAGTTATCATATTTTTAGAATTTTAAAATTTAAATCAAATCTGATCTAATCCAATAAGATCAAATCTGATCTAATCCAATAAGATCAAATCTGATTTAAATTAGTTATCTTATCTTTTAGTTAGTTTGTTAGGTGCCTATTTAAACACCTTTGGTGAGACAATTTATATAACTTTTGATGAATAAAATTTCTTTAATGCTTTATGTACATTTTTTTGTGTGATTAAGTGAGGTGAGTGATTTGTTTCGCTTGTTGCATGGAGAAAATTGAGTGATTCAATTTTCATCCCTCTGATCTAGGTTGTCAAGGACAAGTTCTTTGAAAGTCTAGTAGGAAGTCCCTTCCAGTGACCTAGGTTGCTAAGAACAGGTTTCTTAGAGGTCTAGTAGAAAACCCCCTTTATCTATCCTCCTTTTTTTTTCCTTATCATCTGGTATTAGTTACAAGTCGTAGGTAAATTCTTATTTATCTACACGTTTCATGGGTCTTGTTTAGTCTCTTTATTTTTTTTATATTATTGATATTTTTATTATTTTTATTTTTTTTTAAAATATAGTAAACGAGATATACTGCATCCACCTGTCTTATCTTGTTTACAGTGTAAACGAGATAAACAAAAAATATTTATTTTGATAAATATTTTTTAAATTATTTATTTCAGTAATTATTATAATTATTTTATTTATTAAAATAAAAAAAACAACTAGCTCATATTCACAATTGAAATTAAGAATAGAGTGATAAATAAAATTTTGAAAATTTACACTTTAGATAGATTATTTTCTAAAAAAAAGATATTAATAAAATTTTTTAAGATAATAAATATAAATATATTATCTT
>NC_029774.3:35423320-35424020 GCF_000817695.3 Arachis duranensis
CTATTGGTATCCTGACTAAGATTAATAAAATAAACATAGCTTGCTTCAATCCAACAATCTCCGTGGGATTCAACCCTTACTTGCGTAAGGTATTACTTGGACGACCCAGTGCACTTGCTGGTTAGTTGTGCGGATTACAAATTCGTGCACTAAGTTTTTGGCGCTATTGCCGGGGATTGTTCGAGTTTGAACAAACTAAAGGTTTATTTTATTTCTTAGATTAGGAATAATCTATTTTTGTTGTTATAGAGTCATTAAATTCTGATAGGATAGTTTCTTTTCAAAAAAAAATTCTTTTCAAAAATATTATCTTTCTTAATTAATTGTTAATTTTTGTGAGTTTAGTGTCTTGTTCTAAGTTTGGTGTTGATTGCATATTTTATATTTTTCTCAAAATTTTCGACTTGTGTTCTTTGTTCTTCATTGATCTTCAAGTTGTTCTTGTTTATTTTTCTTGTTTGATCTTGAGTTTTTCTTGTTCTGTGTCTTTTCTTGTTTTTCTTATACTAATCCAAAGCATTAGTCTTCCAAAAAGAAATATACCTGCTCAGAACAATTGTTACCTTTTCTCCCAATTAGCTAGAGCATTGGTTTATATTCTTGATGATTGGGCACCAGTTCTTTTGAAAATCTTTTTCAAAAATAATTTTTCTTTTATTGAATCTTGTGCCAAACTCTAAGTTTGGTGTTTTCTTGTTAA
>NC_029774.3:35424245-35424763 GCF_000817695.3 Arachis duranensis
AACCCCACTACTGCTTCATATGGGAGTAGTATCTGTATACCCTCCATTGGAGTTAGTAGCTTTGAGTTGAACCCTCAGCTCATTATCATGGTGTAGCAAAACTGCCAGTATTCCGGTCTTCCACAGGAAGAACCTACAGAGTTTCTAGCACAATTTCTACAAATTGCTGACACAGTGCATGATAAGGAAGTAGATCAGGATGTCTACAGATTATTACTGTTTCCATTTGCTGTAAAAGATCAAGCTAAGAGGTGGTTAAATAACCAGCCTAAGAACAACATAAAAACATGGAAACAGCTGTCAGAAAAATTCCTAAATCACTATTTCCCTCCAAAACGGATGACACAGCTAAGGCTAAGCATCCAAGGTTTCAAACAAGGAGATAATGAATCCCTTTATGATGCCTGGGAAAGATACAGAGAGATGCTAAGAAAATGCCCCTCTGAAATGTTTTCAGAGTGGGTGCAATTAGACATCTTCTACTATGGGCTTACAGAAAAAGCTCAGATTTCTCTAGA
>NC_029774.3:35428345-35428799 GCF_000817695.3 Arachis duranensis
GTTGTGACAGTTGCCAAAGATCTGGCAATCTGCCTCACAGTTATGCCATGCCTCAACAAGGGATCTTGGAGATTGAGTTGTTTGATGTATAGGGCATTGACTTCATGGGACCTTTCCCACCATCATACTCAAACACTTATATTCTGGTGGCAGTGGATTTTGTATCCAAATGGGTGGAGGCTATTGCAACACCCACTAATGACACTAAAACAGTGTTAAAATTCCTCCAGAAATACATCTTCAATAGATTTGGCACCCCTAGAGTACTAATCAGTGATGGGGGCACTCATTTTTGCAATAAACAACTCTACGCTGCTTTAGTTCGTTATGGAGTTAGCCACAGGGTGGCCACTCCATATCACCCACAGACAAATGGGCAAGCTAAAGTCTCAAATAGGAAACTCAAAAGAATCCTGGAACGGACTATAATTAACCGTAGAAGGGATTGGGCAAG
>NC_029774.3:35429177-35430377 GCF_000817695.3 Arachis duranensis
TCTAACAAAAAGTTCATTGTTAATGGACAGAGAATTAAACATTATCTTGAAAGTAACTTCGAGCAAGAATGCTCAAAACTGAGACTTGATTAGAGCTCAGTGGTAGTCCAGCTAAAGACAATAAAGAAGCGCTTGCTGGGAGGCAACCCAGCCATTTACAAAGTTTATTTACTAATTAAATAAATTTCCTTTTTTTACAGGTATGAGTCTAGGTATCTTCAAAGGGTAAAAATAGCAATTGATTGAATTCACAGTTACAGGGAAATTTGGAAGCCCACTGGCGTGAAAAAGCCAGTAAGAAACATTTTGGGCGTTGAACGCCCAAAAGAAGCACCCACTGGGCGTTCAACGCCAGTAAGGGTAGCCATCTGGGCGTTCAACGCCAGAAAGAAGCATCAGCTGGGCGTTGAACGCCCAGGAGAAGCAACAATTCGGCGTTAAACGCCCAAAACATGCACCAGTTGGGCGTTTAACGCCAGGATGGTGGGGAGGAGGTAAAATTCGTTTTTCTTCACAAATTTTTTAATTTTTATGTTTCAATTCATGATTTCTTGCATAAACATGTTTCAAATTGTCATCCCTCAAATCAAATTAGTTTTCTAAAAATCCTAATTTCTAAAATCCCTTTTTCAAAAATATTAAATATATCTTAATTCATAAACACAAATCTTTTTCCAATCCAATTCTTTTTCAAATCTTTTTAACTTCTTCTCATATCTTTCTCAACTCATCTTATTTTTTTTTCGAAACTGCCTCTCCTTCTATTCCTCTCCTTTCCTTTCTTTTGCTTGAGGACAAGCAAACCTCTAAGTTTGGTGTGATTTGCCATGATTACTGAGCTAAAACTCATTAAGATCATGGCACCTAAGGGAACAGGAAGAGCAAGGATGTGAACTTAAGGGAGCTGAAGCGTCAAAAATTAATTCTTGAAGGCACCCCACAGACTAGAGGAACATCCACTTCCCAAAATACAGGTTGTTAAGTTCTAATTCCAGCATTAACTCTGTGATAGTATTATTATAGGATTCTACCTTAGAAATTATATAGTAGTAGTAGTAATTAGTATGTCTATTCTGATTTTATTTCCAATTAAGCTATAATTTATTTTTCTCATCATCATCAAACATGAATAAAATAGTAGATTTTTAGAATAAAGAGGCAATAATTTTTTCGAGTTCTTAATAAGAAAAATTCTAATTA
>NC_029774.3:35431181-35446650 GCF_000817695.3 Arachis duranensis
TATTAGTTTTTAGGCAAAAATCATATTTCTGGACTTTACTATGAGTTCGTGTGTTTTTCTATGATTTCAGGTATTTTCTGGCTGAAATTGAGGGAGTTGAGCAAAAATCTGAGTTAGGCTGACAAAAGGACTGCTGATGCTGTTGGATCCTGACCTCCCTGCACTCGGAATGGATTTTTTGGAGCTACAAGAGTCCAATTGGCGCGCTCTCAACGGCGTTGGAAAGTAGACATCCAGAGCTTTCCAGCAATATATAATAGTCCATACTTTGCGCGAAGATAGACGACGTAACTTGGCGTTGAACGGCAAGTACATGCTGCTGTCTGGAGTTAAATGCCAGAAACACGTCATGATCCAGAGTTGAACGCCCAAAACACGTTATAACTTGGAGTTCAACTCCAAGAAAGGCCTTAACTCGTGGATAGCTTTAGTCTCAGCCCCAGCACACACCAAGTGGGCCCCAGAAGTGGATTTCTGCACCAATTATCTTAGTTACTCATATTCTGTAAACCTAGTTTACTAGTTTACTATTTAAACAACTTTTAGAGATTTATCTTGTACCTCATGATATTTTCAGATCTGAATTACATACTTTTTGACGACATGAGTCTCTAAACTCCATTGTTGGGGGTGAGGAGCTCTGCAGCGTCTCGATGAATTAATACAATTACTTTTGTTTTCCATTCAAACACGCTTGTTCTTATCTAAGATGTTCATTCACGCTTAATTATGAAGAAGGTGATGATCTGTCTGTGGTATTCCGAGTAGGATTCTGGGATTGAATGACTGTGATGAGCTTCAAACTCCTGAAGGCTGGGCGTTAGTGACAGACGCAAAAGAATCAATGGATTCTATTCCAACCTGATTGAGAACCGACAGATGATTAGCCGTGCTGTGACAGAGCATAGGAACGTTTTCACTGAGAGGATGGGAAGTAGCCATTGACAACGGTGACACCCTACATAGAGCTTGCCATGGAAGGAACCTTGCGTGTGGGAAAAGGATTTCAAGGAAAAGTTGAAATTCAGAGGACAAAGCATCTCCAAAACTCCAACATATTCTCCATTATTAAAGTAATAACTATTTATTTTATGCCCTTTTCTTTATTAAAATACGAGGCTAAAGAACCCTATTGGTATCCTGACTAAGATTAATAAAATAAACATAGCTTGCTTCAATCCAACAATCTCCGTGGGATTCGACCCTTACTCACGTAAGGTATTACTTGGACGACCCAGTGCACTTGCTGGTTAGTTGTGCGGATTACAAATTCGTGCACCAGTTACTTATTTAGATAAGTAGAGCCAGACCAGTATCGCTGTGTCTGACCTCTATGAGGTCGAGTAGGTGTCCATCCGAATAATGTTTATTGATTCGGCTTTATTCATTTTAGACTTGGCTAAGTGATGGGCCAGGGTATAAATAGTGCCCCTACTTGAGACCGAGCTTCACTAAATTGAGCTCAAGTATTTCTATCCTGATTACTTGTAGCTTTCGTTTCATCAAGTCGGGTTTACAATCTTCCTCGGGAACAGGTTGGGTACTCGACGTATTTTTTGAATCTAAGAGTTATGTCTTTTCGTAACCGTTCGCTCATCTTTTCAATTACCTTGGTAACCATGCATGTCATTAATTGAGGAATAAACCTACCATTTTGCCCATAGTGGCTATATAAACATAATTCTTTTTCTCTTTCCGCTTTTTTGTTTCAACTTCTAGAACTTCATTTTTATTTCTCACAAACTTTCCTTTTTCTTTTTTCATGATTCCCTTTACATTGATCTTCAAGATTTCTTTATCTTGGGTTTCTGCTTTAAAATCTTCGTGTTTCTTGGGGAATTTAGGATCGTTCGTTTGTTTTGCTATTGTTTGTGTTTTCTCTGCTTTATGTTTATCTTCAGGTTGGTTTTCTCCTTTTTAGCCCTCTTATTTCCATGACTAGATTATGCTTCTTGGTTTTTTGTTACATAGTCTTTGGGTGGTTTTTTGAAAGTTTTTGTAAATCCGGTTATTTCTCTGAGAGGCCCAATTTTGTTGTTACTGCTTTGAAGTTATAAAATTTGTAGGTTTCTGGATTTTGTTATGTTGAATTCTAGCTTGCTCCTGCCCCAAAACAGTTCCATTTTCTCTTTTGCATAATGGTGCCATTTTCATTTCTCAACATTGTTGTGATTGTTACTGGAAGATTAGACGTCCTCTTTTATCTAATTGTGTCTGATTTGTGGTTCTGAAATTTTCGTAGTGACGCAACTTTATTTTATTGTTTTGTAGGTATAATATTTTACGTCTCGTTCCATAGTGCTCAGCATATTGCCTAAAGTTCTTTCCGACTTAACCTAGATAGATGTTACTATTCTTTCTGCTGTCCTCATAGTTGACAATAAATATGTAGAGAAGTTTCATTTGTAGCATTGACTTTGTTGGACTCAAGAGGATGAGAGGAAGTATGAGCTAGTGGCTCCTGACCCTAAGGATAGAATTTGTTTTCCTTGACTTAACAACTCGGAAAGTCATTTTCTTTTCATGGATGACTATCTATTTACTAGGCTAGGGGTATCCCTTCTTTTTACTGATTTTGAAATTGAAATTCTTCGTATTTGTAAATTAGCTCCTTTTCAGCTCCACCCTAACTCATGGAGCCTCATAAAGGTTTATCAGTTGATAAGCCGGGAGCTTGATCTTCCCCTTTCTTTCAAGATATTCCTTTATCTTTTTCAACTTACCAAACCTTTCAACTTTAAAAAACAACAATGGCTTCCTTTTCGAGCTATTCAAGGGAGGAAAGTTTTTTCCATTTTTGATAAGTGTTTTTATGATTTTAAGAAGTATTTCTTTAAGGTCTGACTTGTAGAAGGTGTCTAACCATTTTTCTTCAATGAGAGAGGTGAACCCATTTTTTGTTCCAACTGGGAGAAGGCTTCCAGTTTCATTAAGTATAACCTTGAGGATCTGGATGAGGTAGAGGAGTGTGTAGTAACTTTGTTTCAAGAGTGTTGGGTCGAGCTCCTCATCTCGACACAAAGAACTTTTTGATAGGCAAACTGAACTATGTTCATACCGAACTAGGTAGCTAGCTTTTCATTTTGCAAATACTTATTTTATGCTTGTTTGACTTATGTAACCTTAATGTCATTCCTTGTTTTGTTGTTTTTATAGCAAGGATTACCAATGGCTCGGATGCTTTACAGCGAGTTCACCAAGTGAAGAAGAATGATGCTACTCGAGTAATCCAGTTGAAAGAGGCTAGTAAGTCAGGCGACCTCTCTCCTCCTTCTAGGTCAGATTCGTCCTCTTCTCAATTAGCCAAAATTGTTCTTCCTTCTCCTCCACCTTTGAATATAGAGCCTTAATCTCATACTATTTCCCCTGTGCCCCCCTTTTACTGACTCGGGTTCTCGAAAACAAAAAACTCCCACTTCTGACTTTGGTTGTGTTTACAACCAAGCTTTCAACCTCATCACCATTTGTGAGGAATAAATCCTTCCTTATAGTTCTATAAGCATGGATGATGTTTCCCTCAAATGGAACTTGGAGGTACTGGCCCAAGGGGGTATTCGGACGGCAGGAGTGTGTTAAGCCCTTGTGAAATAATTGGAAGAAACTATGCTTAGTACAATTCAAAAAGAGTTGACTGACCTTTGTGCTGAGGTCACTTCTCTTCTGGAGGCCAAGTTAGAGTTGGAGGCCGAAAAAAGCTTAGCAGAGTTATACTCGCGTGTCTGAGGAGAAGTTGAATGTGAAAAGGAACTTGCCAGGCTGAAAGAGGAGCATGGGTGCTTGGAGGAATTGGTGGCCTGAGGTTCTTGCGCCCGAGGTCGACCTCACTCGCATCAACCCCGACAAAGTCATAGTCGATGGGAAGATTGTTTTTCCCGAGGCTGAGAATGTTCCTACCAAGGACCTGAATGAAAACCTCTGGTGCTCGAGTCGATGAAACTCTTTTGGACTCCACTCCGGTTGTTAAGAGTCTCCCTTCCTCTTCCATCCGAGTTGACGAAGCAGCCAACATGGTTACTGATGAACAAGATTCTCCTCTCTCTTAGTTTTATTCCTGAATTCTTTTGTTTCTGCATTTGATGGCCTAGTCTGTGGGTCTTTGAACACTTTGTTTTGTAATAGTTTTAAGTAGTTTGGATACTCGTAGCACTGTTTTTGGGCTTTTTTTAATACTTTTGTCTATGTAATTTGCACTCTTGAGGGCTTTTTGAATGCCTTATCTTTTGCTTTTCACACTTATTTTGTAGTTTATAAGTGTTTTATAGCTTTTGCTTAATTCGTAGTAATTGTGACCTTGTTTGCTTCTTTGTGATTTTCAAATATCACTTAACAAATATTTTATTAGTTGACGATATTATTCTCTTTTCTGAACATTTCTAAGAGTTGGTAATATTTTTACAAGTTATTTTGGATTCTCTTTACAACTCATTTAGTCGAGCTATTTTATGAGGTCGGATAACTTGTTCTTGTTGTATCGATTGAGAAAGGTTAGACACTTACACTCATTTTCTCAATTCATTTTTAATAAATTGTCCTAAGGTCGGATAATAATTTATTCTCTTAATGTCGAGACTTAAGAGGTCGGTTGTGTTTGTGTTGCTAAGTTACTTTTGCGATTTGTTTTAGGCTAGCCTCTTTTGCTGACTTATTTTTGTACGAGTGGCTTGAGGTCGGAGAACGATCTGCTTATGTAAATTCTTACACCAAATTTGGATCTCGTCGCATTATCTTGCCGACCATCTAGGTCGGGCAATGATTTTTGTGCTTTATCGAGCTTAAATTGGTGTATATGGTAGAATAATCAATCATAAAAAATGAAAAATGATGAATTATCATTAATAAAAATGATTTACAAGTGCTATTTGCTACCAAGAGTTTTCCTATCTTAACTCCTAATCCTTGCTACGATGCCTCGTCAAAACCCCCTTCAGAAAAATCCTTTTTGCGAAAAAATCATGAAGTCAGGAAAATGAGTACACTGGGAACAAGGTTCATTTTCTAGCTGTAGTATCTCTTCATGTTGCACGCATACCACGACCTAGAGACCTCGTTCCCTTGTAGATCGGACACTTTATAGTAACTTTTTTCAAGACTTCATTGATCTTAGCTTGTAGGGTCCTTTCCAATTTGCAGCCAACTTTCCTTCGCCCGACCTTGGTACCCCAATGTCATTCCTGATTAGAACAAGGTCGTTGGTGGCAAAAAGTTTTTTTTGATAACTTTCTTGTTATACCTTGTGGACATCCTTTGTTTCAACACTTCCTCCCTTATCCGAGCTTGTTCTCGGACTTCTAGAAGGAGGTCGAGCTCTTCCTTATGAGCTTGGATGTTTCCTACGTCATTGTAGAATTCACCCTTGGACTTTCTTTGTTGACTTCAATGGGGATCATGGCTTCTATAGTTTAAGCAAGTCAGAACGGAGATTCTCTAGTTGTAAAATAAAAAGTTGTCTGATATGCCCATTGAACTTGGGAGACCTCCTCATCCCATGCACCTTTTGTGTCTTGTAGTCTTCGTTTGAGCCAGGCTAATATGACTTTGTTTGCAGCTTCTACTTGTCTATTGGCTTTAGGGTACTTTACTGATGTGAATTGATGTTAATCTTAAGACTTATCATAAAACTTCTGAAGGTCGAGTTGGTAAACTGAGTACTATTATTAGTAGTGATGGAGAATGGTACTGCAAATCGGGTGACAATGTTTTTGTAGAGGAATTTACAACTTCTTTGAGTTATGATGGACGCTAAAGGTTCTGCCTCAATGCACTTAGTGAAGTAGTCAATCCCTACGATGAGGTATTTTACCTGCCCGAGTGCTTGAGAAAATAACCCGAGTAAGTCCAAACCCCATTTTACGAAAGGCCATGGGGAAATGACGCTGATAAACTCTTCTGGTGGTGCCACATGGAAGTTGGCATGTATTTGACAGGGTGGGCACTTTTTGACGAAGTTGGCCGCTTCCCTTTGTAAGGTCGGCCAATTGAAACTAGCTCAAAACACCTTCTTAGCTAGTGACATTGCTTCTAGTTGATTTCCACAAATGCCACTATAGATTTCTTCTAGGACCTCTTCAGTCTTAGAGGTTAGAATGAACTTTAGTAAGGGTATAGATACTTCTCTTCTATAGAGGATGTTGTGAACTAAGAATATAGTTATGTGCTTCTCTTATAAGTCTCATTGCTTCCTTTCTTCTTTAGGGAGGATATCGAATTTGAGATATTCGATGATGGGAGTCATCCATCCCAGGCTTAGATTGGAGATTGTCAACGTACCCGACTTATCGACTTCCTTGGCCACTGATAGTGTATAGAGAGTTTCTTGTATCAGACTTCTGTTATTGCCCCTATCTTGGTGCTAACTAGTTTGGAAAGGGCATCTGCTTGGTTGTTGAGCTCCCAAGTTGTATGTTTGACTTCTACTTCTTGGAATTGGGCTAACCACTCTAGTATTTTCTCTAAGTACCTCTTTATGTTAGGATCTTTGGCTTGGTAATCCCCATTTATCTGAGAATTTATAAGTTGGGAGTCACTAAATACTATGACTTTAAATGCTCCAACCTCTTTGGCAAGTTTCAAGCCTGCGAGCATGACATCATATTTAGCTTGGTTGTTAGAGGCTGGAAACTTGAATTTTAATGAAAGCTCTACCCGAGTTCTTACTTCATTCTCAAGTCATCCTACTTCACTACTAGCTTTATTTAATGAGCCATCCACATATAGATGCTAGGTTGTAGAGCTTCCTTGTAATTCTCCTATGTATTCAGCCAAGAAGTTGACTAGGTACTGTGATTTGATGGCTATATGATCTTCATACTTCAAATCAAACTCGGACATTCTACAGCCCATTATAACGTCTGCCCCACAATATAAGTTTTCTGGAGGATATGCTTCATGGGTTGGTTAGTTCGGATTTTAATGGTGTGGGCTTGGAAATAGTGTCGCAGTCTTTTGGAAGCTAAAATGAGGGTATAGGAAAATTTTTCTATTCTTTAATAATTCAATTCTGTCCCCTGTAATTCTTTACTCGTGAAGTAGACAGGTTGCTACCCCTCCTTATCTTCTCGAACAAGGATAAAGGCTATAGCCTTGTCTGCAACGGCTAGATATAACACGAGTTCTTCTCTTACCTCAGATCGGGTAAGGATAAGGGTTGGCTCAAGAATTTTTTATAGTCTTGAAAAGCTCGTTCACATTCTTAAGTCTACTGGAAATTGATTTTCCTTCTTGAGGATTGCAAACAAGTGTAGGGATTTCAAAACTGACCTTGCCAAAAATCTAGACTAGGCTGTTAGCCTTCCATTTAGTTGTTGAACTTCTTTTAGACATGTTAAGCTTTTCACCTCCATGATTATCCTATATTTATCCGGGTTGCCTTCAATATCTCTTTGAGTGGGCATGAATCCCAAGAACTTCCCGGCTTCAACTGCAAAGGTACACTTTGTGGGATTCGATCTCATCCCATGCTTTCTTATTGTGTTAACCACCTTTGCGAGGTCGGGCAGTAGACTGGCTTCTTCTTTATTCTTTACAAGCATGTCGTCCACGTAGACCTCCATCAATTTTCCAATGTGAGATGAAAACACCTTGTTCATTAATTGTTGATATGTAGCTCTAACATTTTTCAACCCAAATGACATTACCACGTAACAGTAGTTTGCTTTAGGAGTGATGAAAGATGTCTTCTCCTGATCCGGTTTGTATATTAGGATTTGATTATATCCTGAGTGTGCATCCATAAAAGACAAGTATTTATAACCTAAAGCTGAATCAACCAAAGCATCAATGCTGGACAGAGGGTAAGGATCTTTGGGATAAGTTTTATTGAGGTTGGTACAGTCTATACACATCCTCTATTTTCCATTTTGTTTCTTCATGAGTATCATATTAGCAAGTCATAACGGGTATTTTACCTCCTTTATCAACCCGGCTTTTAGCAGCGCATAGACTTGCTCTTCTACAACTTCTGCTCTTTGAGACTGAGCTTTCGTCATTTCTAGTGGACAGGTCATGAGCCCAAAAAATAGCAAGCTTGTGGTTCATGAGGTTGGGGTGGATTCTAGGCATGTTAGAGGATTTCCAAGCAAAGAGGTCAAAATTTTTTTGTAGGAGCTTAATGAGCTCGTGCTTTAGCTGCTCTTCCAAGTTAGACCCACATTTATTGTCTTTCCGATCTCATCCCCAATCTGGACTCCTTGATCTTTCCTTCAGGTTGGGGTCTTAGTTTCTTTTGAACCCAAACACCTCCGAGTTCTATGGTATTGACCTCTTTTCTTTTTGTATACCCTCGTTGTAACATCTTGCCAATTTTTTATCTCCTCTTACAATGGCTATTCCCTCAAGAGTAGAAAATTTCATGCAAAGGTGAGGGGTGGAGACCATTGTAGCAAGTCGGTTCAGCGTTTGTGCGACCTATCAGGGCGTTGTAAGTCGATGCCATGTCAATTAATATGTAGTCTATGCTCAAAGTCCTCGATTTTATACCCTTACCAAAGGTGATGTATAGAGAGATAAAGCCCAGAGGTTGGATGGGTGTGTCTCCTAAACCAAAGAGAGTGTCTATGTATGCCATCAGCTTTTTTTCTTCTAAACCTAGCTTGTCAAAAGCTGGTTTAAACAGGTGTCGGCCGAACTTCCCTAATCTACCAAGGTTCTATGGAGGTTTCCATTGGCTAGGATCATCGTGATCACGATAGGATGGTCATGTCTGGGCGCTACTCCTTGGGCTTCTTCTTTTGTGAAGGTGATTGCAGACAACTCGGACACTTCAGCTTCCTCACCAACCTGGTAGACTTCTTTCAGATGTCTCTTGCAGGAGGACTTTGTTATTCTTTCTCTTGCGAATCCCTCAACAATCTTATAAGTATGTCGTCAGGGGTTTGTTGTGGCTGATCTCGCCTTTTGTTATTTCTTCATCTTTTTTCCTTTTACCTTGGTCGTCAAATCTTTCTGCTAGATATCTGTCCAGCCGACCTTCTTTAACCAATTTTTTTTATCACATTCTTTAAATTATAGCAATCATTGGTATAATGACCGTAAATTTTGTAGTATTCGTAGTATTCTAACCGACTTCCACCATTTTTGTTTTCAAGTGGTCTGGGAGGTGAAATCTTTTCTATGTGGTGGATCTCTCTATAGACATTGACAAGGGAAACCCACAGTGGGGTATAATTGTGATACCTTCAAAGTTTTTCGAGCTGTATTCTTTTTTCTTTGACTCTCTTTCTTTACTTTGAGTCTGATATTGATCGCTTTGCCTTGAGATGGGTTCCCTTAATCTTGTTGTCTCCTCCATGTTGATATATTTTTCGGCCTACTCTTGAATCTCATACAAAGATATTGTATGTCTCTTTGATATGGATTGAGAGAACGGGTCTTCTTTGAAGCTGTTAACTAGTCTCATAATGACTGCTTCCATAGTTATGTTCTAGATCTCCAAACACGCTTTGTTGAACCTTTTCATATAGGCTCGTAAAAATTCTCCGACCTCTTGTTTTACTCCTAAAAGGCTCAGGACATGTTTGGTCTTGTCCTTCTAAATGGAGAATCGGGTAAGCTATTGAACCACTTCATTGCCGACTTGGTTAGCATAATCGGGAAAGCTTTGCAGTGTGTTGCGTCCGATGCGTCAACCAAGTACATGCGACTCTTGAAATTACTTAACTGGTGTCTTGGATCAGTGGTTCCGTCATAGAGATCCATGTCGGGGCTTTTAAAGTTTATGGAAACTTTTGCCCACATGATCTCTTACATAAATAGATCTTCACCTCCTAAAGGCGTTTCTGCTCAGTCAACTCGGGATTTTCTACCTTTATGGTCGGATTCCAACTTCTCGATTTTTTTCCAATTCCCTTCGTCGTCGTACCTCCCATCGCAGAGCTCTTTCTGATTCACGTTGTCGTTCTAATTCATTCTCGAATTGCTCTAGCTAATCTTGATATCTATGAACCAGTCCCATGAGTTATGTAGGATCTCTTTCTCCCGATCCTCCCGAGTGATGGACTTCTAAACTTATTCTTCATCCTCCTATATTTGCAGGATGTGCCTCCCCAGCGATACATTTTCCTTTGTCAGGTCAGGGAGGTATGACTAGTGTGCGGTCGTCGTTGCTCTATTCTTCTTCCTGAGCTTCAGAATCTGAAGTAATGTGTTCATCATCTGGAATGTTGTCTGCCATCGTACAATGTTGATTACCAGGTTTCCTGCAACGGCGCCAATGTTCTAAAGTTACCTGAAATGGATGGATTTGGACCTGAACATGAGGTCCAAGCTCCTTTAGGGATTATGTTTGACATCTCCTAGTGCTGAGGTGCCGCTGTCCAACGTCTTGGTGAAGGAAATGGTGGTACTTGCAGAGACTCCAATGGTTAAGTTAACAAGAGTTTTAGGCAGGTTTTTAGTATATTGGAGTTCAAAAAATACCTGAGGACATCAAGATATTTATAAATGTAGATGTAGAGTCAATAACCACCTTTTAAGTATTCCCATCTTCGGTGGTGGGTTGGTTACTCTCATTTTGGTAGGAAGGTTGTTGAGATCTTCTTTCTAGATGAATTGGAGAGATTGTAAGAATTAGTTACTTATTTAGATAAGTAGAGTTAAGCCAGTGTTGCTGTGTCCGACCTCTATGTTGATTGAGCTTTATTCATTTTGGACCTGGCTTAGTAATGAGCCATTGTATGAACAATTATGTAGTTGATTTCTAATTTTATATTATATTATATTATTCATATTCTCATTCTTACTGAATTTTCTCTAACTCTATTTTTTTTAATTATTTTTGTACTATATAATATTTCAAAGTTATATAATGGAGCACCATCCTTTAGACAATATCACCAAATTAAACAAACAGATAATTGATTTATTAAATCTGTATAGTTCGTATATGAAAAATATTTACACTAACAAATGAAGATCCTATTTAGTTAGAAATTATTATATTAGATTATAAGATATGAAAGAAAAATACTTATTGCATTTTTATAACAAAAAACACTCTTATTAGTTATTACTAATAATATTTATACTTTTTCATTATTTTGTAATATTTACATATGATTATATTTTAAAATCCTTATAATTATACTTTTTGTTTACTAATTTTTAACTATGATTTACTAATACCACATAAAATACCTCCATGTAATTTTGAGAAAAAAATCTATACCATAAAAAATCTAAAATAGAATATGCAAATGATTTGTATAGGCAAATTAATGGTACAATAAAAGTATAACTTTTACTCACCATTGTTATAAACGATATCAAAGAATCAATTTTAAATATTTTTCAATATTATTTTGAGTTTGTATCACTTAAGGCACTATCCGACAAAGTGGGTTAAAGAAAAATATTAGCATGTATTTTTTATTTTATACAATTTAAATTAATCGTATTAAAAATAACTTATTCAATATTTATATATACACATAATAAATATTCTAAAAAATTTTATTCTTACTATTGTAGAGGTTATTGAAAAATTACATGCACTAGAAGAAGAAGAATAAGTAAAAGTGAAAAGAAAAGCCACAAAAATACGAAGAATAAAGTTGATATTTAAAGAGTAAAAAAATAAATATACAATTCATTTTTAATTTACATATTTAGTAATGCAGATATCATATATCTAATGATAACAAAAAAATAAAAATTTGAATAGAAAAATATCTTCACAATAACATTTGTCCCAACAAAAAATACTAAAACTCAACTCATGTTACAACAAATAAAATAGAAAATACTACAAAAAAAATTAATTATTCAAAACAATCATTTGTATTGCTCATTTATACATATAAAGATAGAACAAAAATGACAATAGAAAATGTATACAAGTCAACAGTTCAGAAAGAGTACATCTTCACAAGAATATATGACAATAAGAAGAAAGAAATAACTCAACAACCAAAAATGAAAAAGGACAAATACAATATAAGAAGACTAAGTTCGTCAACTAAAATAAATACGAAAAATAAAACAAATAAAAATGTAACTATGTACAATTTCAATATCAAAAATTTTTTTGTACTACAAGATATTTTAAATAAAAAATACAATCAAATTTAACATTAATTTACATATATTTTAATTAATTTCTAAATAATATAATACTTATTAAAATATAATATATACTATCATTAGTTTACCATTTTGCGTATTACACGGGCCTCACTCTAGTTAGTTAAAAATAGTGAATACGCTTTCTTGAGAATTTGCTATTAAAAAAGTCAATCAATTGCTTCTCTCACGTTTGAAAATTCACTGAATTTAAATGGCCTAGGGATGGAATAGGGCAGGGTGGGGAGGGGGATACATTCCCGCTCTCTGTTTTTCTCCCTAGATTTGCTCTCTGTCTCCGCTCTAACCCCCATCGTGGGGAATATTGTCCCCCATCCTCATTTCCTGCGGATCCCCATTCCTCATCTTCCTATATTAATCATTTATATGAAATTTCTAATGAAAAATTAAAAAAAATAAAAAAATATTATTACAACATACAAGGACACAGTCACGCAGCGGTAAAAAGAGGAAATGACGCCGCAATCAAAGACAATGACGCGGCGATGGGTGATGACACGATGAACACTGAGCAGAAGTGGCGAGGAGTATGGTTGTGACTCTATGGGAGATTGAGATTTATGAGTTCTGACTTTTGGGGTGACTAGGACGGTACAATGTTAGTGTTATAGAGAGAAAGGAAGACACTTTTGAGAATTTTCGCACTTTGGAGAGTTTTGCCGTGCAAGATGCTATATTAATTTTAATGGAGCAGGTCCCATTTGAGGCGGTCTCTGCAAAAATTCTCATATTTCGAAGAGTTTTGCCATCCTAAATGCTCTAAATGCTATATTAACTCTAATGGAGCCTTCTGATTCTTGAATCTTGAGCATTCTGTATAATTGTTTATAGGAATAATTTAAGGTATACTCAACTAACTCAAGTCGGTAAAAATCACTATTTGCATGCTATATTGACTTTGAACTTTTCTTTATTACCGTTATTATTATCATTTTAGACATGAAAGATTTCCAGTCCCCAATATAAAAAAAGACAACAACAACAACAACAACAAAGTCTTGTCCCACTAAGTGGGGTTGGCTACATGAATCAAACGACGCCATTGTGCTCTGTCATGTATCATGTCTACAGAGAGACTGTTTACATGTAGATCTCATTTGACCACCTCATGGATGGTCTTCTTAGGTCTTCCTCTGTATTTTGCCCTTTGTCCATCTTCCATCTCATCCACCCTCCTGACTGGATGTTCTATCGGTCTTCTTCTCACATGTCCAAACCACCTGAGATGCGATTCAACCATCTTTTCTACAATGGGTGCTACTCCAACTCTCTCCCTTATATCTTCATTCCTTATTTTATCCAATCGCATATGACCACTCATCCATCTCAACATCTTCATCTCTGCCACACTCAGCTTATGTTCGTGCTCCCCTTTAGCCGCCCAACACTCCGTACCATACAGCATAGCCGATCTTATAGCGGTGCGATAGAATTTATCTTTAAGTTTTAGAGGCACTTTTTTGTCGCATATAAAACCAGATGCACTCCACCATTTTGACCAACCTGCTTGGATCCTATGATTTACATCCTGTTCAATCTCTCCGTTATCCTGTATGATGCACCCAAGATACTTAAAACTTTTAACTTTTCGTAGGATGTTTTCTCCAATCTTCACCTCTATATTGGGGTTTTCCCTTCTCAGACTGAACTTACGTTCTATATATTCTGTCTTGCTACGGTTTATGCGCAGACCATAAACTTCTAAAGCTTCTCTCCATAACTCCAACTTCTTATTTAGGTCTTCCCTTGACTCTCCCATAAGGACGATATCATCGGCAAAAAGCATGCACCATGGCACAGGCTCTTGGATGTGCTCTGTGAGTACTTCCAAGACTAATGTGAAAAAGGTATGGACTTATGGATGATCGCTGGTGCAATCCTATACCAATAGGGAATTCCTCTGTCACACCACCTTGAGTCTTCACACTAGTTGTGGCCCATCATACATGTCTTTAATTGCCCGAATATATGCGATCATTACTCTTCTCTTTTCTAAAACCTTCCATAAGACCTCCCTTGGTACCCTATCATACGCTTTTTCCAAATTAATAAACACCATATGTAGATCCCTTTTATTACTTCGATACCTCTCCATCATCCTTCTTAATAGGTATATCGCTTCAGTGGTAGATCTGCTTGGCATAAATCCAAATTGGTTCTCTGTTACTTGTGTCTCTTTTCTCAACCTCCGTTCTATCACCCTTTCCCATAACTTCATAGTATGACTCATAAGCTTAATCCCTCTATAGTTTCCGCAACTTTGTAATCCCCCTTATTCTTGTAAATAGGTACCAAGGTGCTCTTTCTCCACTCATCAGGCATCTTCTTTGACCTTAAAATCTCATTAAAAAGCTTGGTTAACCAGTTGATGCCTTTTTCTCCAAGACCCTTCCAAACCTCAATCGGGATATTATCAGGTCCTACTGCCCTGCCATTTTTCATCTGCTTTAGAGTCTTTTTTACCTCGAAGTCTCGAATCCTTCGATAGTAATCAAAGTTTTGATCTTCTTCCCTTGTGCATAATTGACCAAGGCTTGGACAAGTCTTCTGTCCCTCATTAAATAACTCGTAGAAGTAGCTCTTCCACCTTTCATTAATCTTCTCCTCTTGAGCCAACACATCTCCATCCTTATCCTTTATGCACTTAACCTGATCCAAATCTCTCGTTCTTCTTTTCCGGCTCTTTGTAATTCTATATATACCTTTTTCTCCTTCTTTCGTGCCCAAAGACTGGTAGAGACCCTCATATGCTCTTGTTCTTGCTTCACTTACAGCCACTTTTGTCTCTTTCTTAGCCGCCTTAATTTTTTTCCAGTTATCTGCATTGCGGCATAAAGACCACTCTTTAAAGCATTCCCTTTTTATCTTTATCTTTTCTTGTATACTCGCATGCCACCACCAGGACTCCTTGTCTCTTGGTCCTATTCCTTTAGATTCACCAAAACTTTCTTTTGCTGTTCTTCTAATAACTTCTGCCATCTCCCTCCACATCTCTTCCGCGCTTCCATTCCCATCCCACTTTGCCTCTTCTCCTACCTGTCTTAGGAAGCTTCTTTGTTCCTCACCTTTCATCCGCCACCACCTCCTCCTTGGGTTCTTCGTATGATGTCTTTTCCTCAACTTTTGCTCAACCCGAAAATCCATGAGGAGCACCCTATGTTGCGTTGTCAAACTCTCTCCCGGGATAATTTTACAGTTAATGCAAAATTTCTGGTCGACTCTCCTCAACAAGAAGAAGTCGATTTGAGAGCTTGTCATGCCACTCTTATAGGTTATAAGATGTTCGTCTCTCTTTTTAAAACATGTATTTGCGATGAGAAGATCAAATGTTGAGGAAAAGTCCAAAATAGTTTTACCCTCGGCATTGATCACCCCGAAACCATGGCCTCCGTGA
>NC_029774.3:35446780-35453164 GCF_000817695.3 Arachis duranensis
CTCTCTAGATCCTCCCAAAACCTTATCTTGTGTTGTTCGTCCAAACCCACTTGTGGTGCATAGGCGCTAATCACATGGAAAGCACCTCCCTCCACCACAAGTTTGATAGAGATGATCCGATCTCCCACCATCTTGACATCCACTACGTCCTTCTTCCACTGCTTATCCACAATTATTCCAACCCCATTCCTATTCTTCACCTTTCCTGTATACCAAAGTTTGAAACCAGAAGAATCCAACTCCCTAGCCTTTGCACCAACCCATTTCGTTTCTTGTAGGCACATAATGTTAATCTTCCTCCTTGTCATGGTGTCCACCACCTCCATGGACTTTCCTGTTAGAGTGCCTATGTTCCATGTCCCAAATCTCAACCTTCTGTCGCTTCGACCTTTACCTTTTACTTTGTGAACTAGCTTATTGACCCTCGTCCGTTCACGAAAATGCGAGAACCCTTACTCATTTAACACTACATCCGGGCACCGATTCAACGGCTCTTGCTTTGACACCGTACTCGAGCCATACGGCGCATTGCTTCCGGGCAACGACCTAGCTTTAGCGCAATAATGTCTTTGATTCATGCTATGGAAGTTCGGCTATATTTTTATGTTGGTTGCCGAAGACCTAACACAACCCTCCTCCTTTATCCGGGCTCTCCAATATAAAAAAAAGACATGAAAGATTTTATGTATTTGTTTTTATTGTTTAAAAGATACATATATCACTTTAAAATATGCGTACTGCGTCAACCTGAATACCCGATTATCCTTCATTGGTTTCTTTGATATCGCATGTATTTTCAAATAATGAAAATGATGTTAGGTTTGTCTTTCGAATGTTAAATTGACATTATCATATTATACACATATTTTAAGCCTAAAGTTGTTACTTGTATCTTTCGGGAACTAAACTCATTTCCATCTTTCAAAGGCCAAACTTATGCTGGATGTTTCGATACAAGGGACTAAATAACTTGTTTACTCTTGATTTAACCATGGTTAATGTAGGGTGTGATGTGAATCGGTGTGAATGTGATGTATAATTAAAATGCTACAATACAATAAGTTATAGGAGCTTAACAATAGATAATAAGTTTAAAACATTGAAAAAGGCAACAGCACAAATTAGAATGACATAAATATTAAATAAATTTTGACCAAGGGCACTGTTACTAGCACAGCTTCAGTCACCAATGGAAACGAAAGAAGCCCGTATGACATTCTTGGAAACTCACGGGCACTTTCTTTGAATGTAGGAAGCACCTTGTTCTTCATACCTATTGTATCAACAGGGGAAAAGATCAAATTTAAGAAAGTTACTTTAAGTCATTGAGAAATAAGGAAATAAATGCCAAAAAAAGATTAGAATGTTACAATCTAAACTAGAGTTCAGATGTGGGGTTTGAATTTCATGGAAGTGAGCAAAACGATTGCATAACTGAGATGTCGCAATCAATTGATAGTTTAATTACTACTTACTCAGACTTGGAGAACCACATCTGCTGGAAGGAGCCTAGAGACGCCAGTATGCTTCCCCCTATCCAAACACTGCATATAGAGTTACCATCTTGATTTAATGGGCAGTCTTATATGAATCACAATAAAAATTACTTATGAAGAATGAGGGGAAAACTGTAGGGAGAGGGACAGAGATATATCACACCTGAACCTTCTTTCAGTTGCATTTCCACTTGCGAATACTTTTACCCTAGCAGCTTGAGGGGACTCCTAAAAACAGAAATTATAGATAGGTCAATTTTTATGCTATAAAAAATGTCATGTTCCAGAAAATGAAATATATAGTTTAGTAAAAACATAAAATATTTTTTTCTATAAATAAAAACTTTTATGACCAGAAAAAAGAATGTCAATGTGTCTTAGTCAAACAGCACTGTAGTATCTTGTCAAAGATCATATTATCACTTATGGAAAAATCTCATTATGTAGATAAATTGAAATGTGATCCTCTGTAAATATCACCTCAAGTAACTCCTTCTCAATGCGTTCCTTCAATTGTTGCATTGAAGCTGTGCCACCAGTAAGCTGGGAGGTAAACAAAAATAACTTTCAGCTGTGGCCAAACTTAATAGTACAAACCCAAATATGGTGGAACACCAAATTAATATTGTAGTTACCATTATGCTACCAAAGAGTTCTCTTCGGATATCAACATCACACTTATTAATACTATCTATAACCTGCACATATTCAGAAGAACTACCAAAATCATGACCACGAGAGAAAGTTCTGAACTCTGAGTGCTTAATAGTTAATACATGCTAAATGAAGGAAAAAGATTAAAATAACACTATATACCATTTTTGGAAGACCACGAACTGAATGAGCAATTTCAGCAAAGCTCTCCATGCCCGGTATTGTCTGTGATATACAATGTAGTAGTAAAGCACGCAGGAGCAACACAGAAGGGAACAAAAGACCATTTCCCCGAAGGTTCTTGATTTAGATTTTTTGAGTGAATGTTTAAAAAAAAACAAAAAAACTTATCGTAACATTTAAAAAAAAGGTCCAAAAATTGTCCAAGTGATAGTTCCGCAATTCAATCTGACAACAAATCATATTACTCTTCAACCTCCTAATACTAAAATATTTCCAACTCCAGTATGCATTGACAAATTTTTAAAAGAAGTGTGCCATGTGAGAAATTCTTTAAGACAAACTAATGCAACAATCGATGCATATACAAGCCACACACCTGAACCAGCGATGGATTAAAAAGAATATCAGGAATCTTGAATCTGTCGGATCCAATTTCAATTATCCTGTGTGATCCATGAAATTCAAGTCATAAAATACAGCAAATAAACCAGAGCGAAGAAGATTAGGCTTCAAACCCAAACGGATGTTAGTATGAAGCAGATAATTCAAAGTCGGAACCATAATGAATGATCCCTATTTTAGAAAGAGTAAAGTTAGACTCACTGGCCATCAGGAAGCTCATATGAGGTCATTGGAATGTTAGAATATGAACTCTCTGCCAAATAAAAAAGTAAAACCATGAACAGCATGACATACATTAAGTATCTATTTTAAAGAAAACAAAGAACTTCGCAAATGGGATTCAAAACATGATATGAATTTATATAAGTTGGAAGTCATACCATCATATGGAGAATCTGGGGCTCGGCAGACACATTCCTTGATGTCACTAGCAATCACTCTCTGTCGCAATAAACAATCAGCATCTAAAGGACACAAGGCATATGAAAAAGAATAGTTGGAATGACTACAAACCTGGGAGTAGAGTTTGTAGCTTTCAGTTGTATGAGGAAAATCAAGGTTTACAGTCTGGCATTTAGAGAAAAATGGAGGGTAAATAAGAATTACTCTTAACTCATGAATTTGATTGAAGTGATTTGTGATTCTGTAGACATGTAATTTCCACCCTTAATGCCCTTGAGTTTCAAGCTTTGGCATTGTGGAAGTGCCAAGTGCCAACCTTTGTGATATATTATACTGTAGAAAAACATATTATTACCAAGTACCATGAAATTACAGTGTACCTGAATATTTCCTGGCCGTATTTCCTTTTTCTTGAATGCATACCTCGGTTTTATCTATAGTAAATTTTTTAGGGAAAAAAAAGAGTAAGTACATATATGCCCTCCTTGCTCTAGATGACCACGGAAAAAATTAAATAAGGCTAATGTTTTGTTACTCACTGTGATACCTTTGCCTTCCAAACTTTTCATCAAGCAATCTGTCAGAAATTCTCCTCCAATGGGAGAAGTTGTCACAGCCTATTCTTGCAAACATAAAAACATAAGCAGACACATGATACCCAAACAAACAATAAGTACAAACATAAACACGTATCTAATACAATAAATCCCTTCGATCGTTCTAAATTATACTAAATCATATTTTCAAGGGAAAAGAATGAAAGATAAACACACGAAGGCAGATGAAAAAAAAAACATTTTAATATTGAAATAGCTAGAATCGATGCAACTTGTATTTCAACACCTTGGAATCATCAACTAGAACATGCATTAGTGCCTTACATTAAACTAAATGGTCAATTATATTATCACAAATTATACAATCTAACAGCTATATTTTCTTGCCATAATCAGATTTTTGGTACACGGGCTAAAAGCTTCGTAACCAGTTAAATAGCTTACACATTTTTTCCTATAAACAATTAGCTTGACAAATGATTTCTGTTTGATAGGCTAGCAACAATACCTTTTGAAGAACATAACCATCAAGCACTGGGGCAACGGTTGTTGATCCTCCACCACTGAGTATTGAAATAAAAAAGAAAAGTAGAAATCAGCAACTGAATATCACATTGCAAATGAAATAGAAGCTAGATCAAAGATTGAAGTGCTGAAAATTAAAACCAAACCACAACCAAACTCGTAAGAAGACATTCACATTGTACATCAATACTGAGAAACAACCAAGTTATTAGTCACCAACTCGAAAGACCCTTACCCATCAATTACTAATGATGTAGCGCGCCCTGATGCGAATGATGTGAGGACCTGGTGTTAAGAGATATATGTGTTCATTAATTTGTTGACGGATTCATGGTGTCAAGGCATCAATGCAGGGGGAACAAAAAGTTTTTTTCTTCTGAGACTAATTTTATATTGCTAGCCTACACAGAGCAGGAAAGAACAAGTCACTTACAGCATTCTTGGCCAAAAACAATGCAGGTACTTTGTATTTTTCAAACATCAGCTCTGCTGTCCTGACAAATTGACAATAAAATGAAGATGAAATCAACAGTTTGATAATGGAACCAAATGTCTAACTGTATTACCAAAAGCCAAAAACCAGAAGAGGGAAAAAAATTGCAGAATACCTTTCTCTCTGCTCTTGAGTATTATTACATGGCTCAGAAAGTAGCATTGGACGCTCTTTAGGATCAACCAATAGACAATCCCTGAAAATCAGCTAATAGTAATAGTAATATAAGACACAGAACAGATAAATTTCACAAAAGAACAATATTTAAAAAGAATTGAAAAGCACGATCATGATACATGGATTGGCAAGCATAGTGACATTTCGGATAAAAAGTATGTCCTAGGATAAACAGAAATATTTTATAACAAGTGTCAGCTATTTAACATAAAATAACAGAAAATAATGATCCTATTTACCGAAAAAGGGAAATAATACCATACTGCAGACTACAGACAGATTAGGTAATCAGCAACAACCTCAAAGCATGATCCCATATGTTGTCTACAATATTCCAGTCAGCAACAACTCCATTCTTCAGTGGTGACAGCACCTAATAGACATAACAGATAAAGATGATGGAAATGATTAATTTTGACATAACTGAATAACATTATAGCATAAGTTAACAGCGGTTTCAAAGCATTACCTCCATGTAGTCTCTGCGATACCCCAAGGACTGGGATCCTACATAAAGCTTGCATTTTCCCTTGGTTTTGTCAGAATCAAGATTTTTGGCATTGTTTGGCAATTCTGCAGCAGCTCCCAAGTTCTCCTCACAATCGCCATGCCCATTAATGTCCATTTGATCAATTGCACCAACAACCTACACAAATACATGCCAAAATAACATCGATGGAAGAGAAACGCTACAAAAACACACAATGAGAAGTTAACTTGTTAAATTGAAGTATCCTAATGGCATGAAGCAGGTAAACACTACGTACATTTTGATTCTGCTGGAAAATTAAAGCAGATTTAGTTTTGAGTAGGGTGAGAGGTGAGACTTACAGAGGGGAAAACAGCCTTGGGAGCATCTTCACCAGCATAACCAGCTTTGCATGTGTGGGACCCCAAGTCAATCACTATCGCTGAAACTTCATCTGCGAGTTAAAACAACAAAAATGAAAACTGCGAATGGAACGAGAATCAGAGAATTAATGGAGAATAAAGAGGTGAGAAAGAAAGGATATTGAAGACTCACCACCGCCATACATCTCTAGGGTTTGTGCAAACGAAAATGTGGGTTCTTTTCGGGGGTCTGAGTGTGAGAGCGCAAGGAACGAGAAATGAAGCGAAGAAGGAAGTTAGCTCAGGTCAGGACTCAGGTGCAATGGAAGAGAAGGGCTTCTTTGAACTCTGGCGGTATTTTTTTTCTTTTTATTTTTGTTGGGATTGGAGCGGGAGCGGGGGGGTTCTGCTATTTTTTTATTTTTGGGACGGAGGGATTTTCGATTTCTCCTTTGTATTTTATGTCTTTACCATTGCATACCTTGTTGGGCCTCCCATTACAGACTATAAATAATTACAAAAGTCACTTAACCATTTTACTTTTGTACAGCAGTTTGTCTTGGGCTCTCATGAAAATGTGTCCGGGGTGAGCCCATGTTCTCTCTATACTTTTTTGGCGGTTCTCCTAATTACGAGTGCATTGTGTAGAGTGAGTGACAGAACA
>NC_029774.3:35453975-35456238 GCF_000817695.3 Arachis duranensis
AACGTTAATTTTTTAATCAATTGGAATTATTAGGATGAATGGAGGATATAATTGGTTGTTATTTTTGTATTTGATTGTTAATAAATATAATAGATAATTGATAAAATAATAATTTATAAAATAAAAAACTATTTTTATAATTAAATAAAATATATGGGGTTGATTTGTAATTAAAATTAGTTCAAGGACTACGTAGCAATTGATAAAAAAACTCTAAAAACATGTTTTCTACTTGGACCACTAAGTGGTCCAAAGGTTCCTGGACCACCGAATCCTGTGCCCACTTACCCTAGTATTTACATAACTAATAAAATTTATTATTTTTTACTAATCCTTACTAACTCTAAACACTAAACGAAAGCATTACTTGCCTCACTAGGAACTGTACACGGGTTCAAGTCCTCCTTGAAAAATATAGAAACTATAGCAGTGGTAGTGTGTGTGAGTAGGTGTGTATTATATACATGGTTCTGAAAACCGAACCGGACCGGCCGGTTCAACCGGAAAAACCGGAAACCGGTCATCTAACCGGTCCAGGTAAGGTCAGAAACCGGCTGGTAAAAAACCGGTCGAACCGGCAGTTAACCGGTGAACCGAAAGAACCGTCCGATTTTTTCACGGTTTATTGGTTTGAATACTAAACTTCAAAACGACGTCGTTTTGAAGAAGAAAAAAAAAAAAAGAGAAAAGGGAAAACAGAGAAAAGGGCTATCACTCTATCAGCATCAGGTTTCCTTCACGAACCCTAAATCCCTAATTGCCACCAGCCACCACCCTCAGTCAGTATCTCAGTTTCTCTCACCCTCTCACCCTCGCACAAGCCACAGCCCCTCATCGCCTTTGCACCTCTCCTCCATCACCGTCGCGGAGCTCCGCTCCTCCATCGCAGTCGCCCAGCTCGCCACCTCCACCGTCGCACCTCTCCTCCATCGCCGTCGCCCAGCTCCCCACCTCCACCGTCGTCGCCCAGCTCTCCACCTCCACCGTCGTCGCCCAGCTCTCCTCATCCACCGTCGTCGCCTGTAATACTCTGCCTTCCACCTCGGTTCATGTATGCGGGCATGTTTCTGTTCATGTTTCTGTTCTTGTTCCTGTTCCTCTGTATCACAGAAAACATGTTGCTCTCTGTTCATGTTCCTTTCTGTTCATGACTTCATGTTTATATTTGATGTTTCTGTTCCTATATCTGTTTAATTTTGATGCTTCAATTTTTTGCTGCTTAAATTGGGCTAAAGTTGAATTTGAACATGTTTCTGCTTCCTATATCTGTTCCTATATCTGTTTAAACATGTTTCTACCTTCATCAGTGAATTTGTTTTTGATTGCTTCATGATTTTTGTTTGCTGCTTCTGATTTTTGTTTGCTGCTTCATGAATTTGATTTTCTTTGATTTTTTTGATTTATTTGCTGAGGTTATTTGTTCATCAGTGAATTGGGTTATTTGATGCTATAAATATCATATAAATGCTAATTCTGTATGATTCACAATTATATTATAATTATTGATAATTTTAGGATTAATGAGTTGTGCACTTGTGCTCTCGAATTTATTGAAATAGGTTGAACATACAAAATGAATGAGGAGTTCTGTAATGAGTTGCAGGTATTGGTGGCTCTTCAAGCGGCGCTGACCGTTATTGGTAACTTCACAATGTGCATTGCTGCTTACAGGATATACAAATCGTCCAGCGAAGGCTCCAAGAATTTTTGAATGAAAAAGTATGTGTATATATACTTTGAATGGATATCCTACTCTTCTCTTGTGTTGATTCTGATTGCTAAACTATATCTTCCATGAACATGCTGATCATTTACCAAAATATGTTGTTAGACAACTATAGAATAGTCCCATAGGCAAAGGCATAGGTTTCACATGATTACTTGAACTCTTTTCATTACATTGAAAAATAAAGCTTTTCAAAGCTATAAGTTTGTTCAGTTTAAGAATCAAAACACAGTACCTTATTACTTGTGAAAGTATTTTAGTAAAGATTTTGCCAAGGTATTAGTTAAGAATTGTAAATAGAAAATACTCAATAATAATCATTACATTTGAAAATTTCAACATATATTTTACATCTCTAAGATCAGCTTTGTGTGTGTTTAGATAAACTACAACTTACTAGGGTAGTGGCTGGGGTAAGCTTTTGTAGAACTCATTCGAAATAAACTTTATTGGAGAAATGTAAAGCATGTGTTATATATTGAAGCAAATGACATTTGCATGCAGCCTTCCACGAGATCAAGTAAGCAGAGAAGTCCC
>NC_029774.3:35456249-35466546 GCF_000817695.3 Arachis duranensis
AAAGAGTATATGATATGTCAATGTGTTTGATTTTGAGCCACTTGGGTGAAGTGGGTTAAAATGATGAGATAGTGATTTGTAAATTGTGGTGAAGTGTCAATGTGTGAGTTGAGGAGGCTTGATGTTGAATTTGATATATTTTGATTGATTTCAAGAAAAAGGGATGAAAATGACATGTTTTGATTGATTTAGAAAAGAGATGGAAACAGCTTGTTTTGAAAATGGCACTTTGTGGTTTTTTATGAAAAACATGGTTTTTGGGCATATTTTGGTGGGACATAACTTGGACTACGGATCTCTGTTTTGTACCAAATCTATTTAGAAATGAAATTGGATCCGGGATGTCCATGCCGTTCGAAGAAGTCAGGATCCTCCTATTGAAGGAGTCAGGATCATCTTGTAGTTGAGGTAGTTTGAAGATTTCTCTTATTTTGTCCAGATGGAGATTGGGGTTTAAATTGGTGAATTCTGCAGCTTTTAACTTAGAAAATTTTTAGCAGAATGACCCCTTGCGCGTGGGCGCACTTGGCGCGTGCGCGCCGTTCTTCCGGAAAATGCCATCCACGCGTGTTTCCCGAAAATGCCATCCACGCGTGAGTGTGATGTGCGTGGGCGCGCCGATTGTGCTGCACCCAATGCCCAGCCATTTTCCAGAGAGTTATGCCAGAACTGTGCCAGTGTTGTGCCTGGGGCACGAGAACACCCACGCGTACGCGTGGTTGACGCGTACGCGTCGATTGGCAAATTTTTAATCCACGCGTTAGCGTGCAAGACGCTTGCGCGTCGATGAAGTTTTTGAGGCCATCCACGCGTGCGCGTGGAGTGCGCGTACGCGCGGACCTGTTTTCATCCTAAAGTTGATTTTTGAGTTTTAAAAGCCAAATTTCATACTTCTGAGCCTCCGATCTCACCACTTATATCTTAAATCATTATGATATGTCTAGCTATGAGAAGAAAGGCTAGTGAATGTGGTAACTTGCGAGTGAAGCAAGGGAAAATGAATGATCATTGAGGATCAAGCATGACTAAGTGAGATGTGGAGGATGGTGGTGGAAGTGCTTGTTATGCCATTGGCTGGGTAGTAGTAGTGGCTAGCCACCACGTGCTCCAGGTTGAGACTTGATACTCTTTTGACCCTATGTCATAAGTGTGGCCGGGCACTGTGAAAGACCCGGATGAGCTCGCCCCCGTATATATTCACCAGTGAGGGTGATGGATATAGATCATGATTATGATCAAGTTTATGATGAGTATAACTCGAGTTGGGGATGCATGACAGAGGGACAGTCCAATGGTTAGCTACCAGGACTTGTCGGGTTGGCTCTATAACCGACAGATGATATCATCAGCCACTAGGGACAGGCATTCATCATATGCATACTATGTGAATTGTTTGAGATTGCCTATTTGACTGCATATTACTTGCTAATTGTCTAAATGCCTTACTTGTTCCTAATTGTATATTTCTTGATTGATATAACTGTGTTTGCTACTTTATACTCCTGCTGGTGGTTGGGAGGTCTGAAGGAATTGGAAAGGAAAGTGTTAGTTAGACTGAAGAATCCTTAGTCAGATGCCCTTTATGGTTTAGCTTGTTTATAAGCTTTGATATTATCTGGAGGAAGTTTTAGGATTGCCTTTCCCGCTCGATTTGCTTCTTGTAGTCATCGCCGGACCAGAGCTCTTCCCCCTAAATCCCCTTTCTATTGCGGGTTTCGAGCGACTCGCTACTATAGTGACAAAAGTCCAGTTGACGTAGCGTAGGTGGAAGAAGATCGGACTAAGTTCCTTTCCGTGATAACTCCATTCTTGGGCTGGTGGTTTAGAAGATCTTCCCCATCCCTATTGGAATGAATGCTTGAAAAGTCCTTTCCTTTTGGCCAAGCTAGTAAACTACCTCATTCTATCATTTCTTACTTTTTTGACTGTAACGGTAACGGCTAGACTACTTTGCTCAGAGAACCAAGCAAGTCCTTGCCTTGCTTCATTTTTGAATGCAGTTCGGGATCGAACGGAAAAGAAAGGCTATTTTCCGTTACGGGCTTATGGATCTAGTGGATCGTCCCAGTAAAGTACTACTACTACTAACTACTTCGTTATCGTCACTGGCTGCAGATCTGGCTTGGCTCGATAGGCTATGGAATAAACGGATGGGGGCAGGCTTGCTTGACCCTAGCCCTAGCTTCTGAAACAAGAGAACGGACCGACTCTAACTAATCCACTCCTACTAACAGGAAGTGTAAGGGCAGACCTCGTCCTACTTGCACTCTACTCTTTCCATTTCAATGCTAGCTCGATTGCAGTTAGATTGCTCAGTAGGGACTACTAATGGACTATCACAAACGAAGTGATGGATTGGACGACGGACGGGACAACTAGCTAATTGGGGGGACGGAAGGACAGAGATAACTCTTCAATGAAAATCAATCCTGAAATTACGTAGATAAGAAATCGTTCAGTAGTAAAAATATTTTTATTCTTCTATATATAACTTATATATAACAATAGACGTTTTTAACAGATCAGATGATTTTTTGGTTGAAATCTGTGTTTTTAATATTTCCCCCTTTACGAGCTAGCTTTATCCTTGTACAGAACTGGGACTTTTCCAAGTCACCCCTTTTTGTATGCTTCCGCATGAGCGTGCCCCCCTGGAAATACCCGAAGGGGATGTTAGCCAAGATCAACTTTGGAATGAGCTCGATCGTCGAAGCCAATTAGCAAGGAGCAGAGATATTATAAGTCCCACGAGCGAATCGGGGAACACATCCGGGAATTCGAGGTTTGTTGTAGATAAAGAATAAAGAAAGCATCCGCCTTCTATTGCGCACCCCCTTTCTTTTAGTAGGTTAGGTGGTCGAGATAGGGAAGAACTATCGGTAGAGGCAGCTCCAGAGGGGGTTCAGGTTGAGGCTTCTGACAAGGAAGGGGAACCATTATTATGATATAGACAAAGAAAGGAAATCTATCCATAGTAAACAAGAACTAGGGCGCCCTTTCCTGTCTCGTTGACGAGGTCAGGTTATCCTAGGATTATCCCGTCTTTCCATCGTAGTAAAGTCGGAAAGATGAGACGTTCGACTTACTAGTGAAACTCTACTTTTCATTCTTCACTCTTTCGAAGAGCAATCTCAAGTAACTAGTTATGAAAAAGATGAATCATGTGAGTTTCATCAAGGAGCAAAAGGTCATTCCATCCGAGATTGCGAAGATTTCAAAATGAAGGTTCAGAGCTTGATGGATGCGAAGTGAATTATGATCGGCAGTCATGAAGAAAAACAAAGTTCCCAGATAAGTGTGCTAACCAAAGAACCCGCCCCAGCGGACCCAGTTTCAAAAAGATTGAGTGGTCTGCGCATAACATCTCCTGACGGGGCATCTCCTCCATCCCCGTTGGTCCTTCCAAAACAAACCTACTTCTCTTTTATTTTCTTCTTTTTCACTCTGGCGCAGCATTGTCCACTGGGGAAAAGTAACTGGCTGATGGGAGACCTGTTCCACGTCTTAGCTTCGACCTCCCAGTCACAGCACAGACATGCCTGACTGACAGCCTTGTTCCGAGAGTCTAAAGAACCCCCAAACAAAGTAGCAAGAAGGATGACTCTCGAAGGCTTGGTCCTTATACCGAAACAAGGTCCCAGATCAATTTGCTGAAGCCGAAGGCCAATGAGGAAAGGTCCTTGACTTTGCTTGAAGCGGGAAATAAAGTATACTATGAATAATAGCTCTTCCTAACAAATGGAAGTGTGGAGGAATCGAAAGCTAGAGCTATTAGTCTACAATAGGGCTTTCTATAGTTATATCTCACTTGCTTTCAAATGCGATATTCGACTAAACTAAAATGAATTCAATCGCCTTATAGCTCACTTTGAGTAAGATGTTCTTCTTGCCTCTCTAGCCTTTAGCACAGCAGTAGGAATTGTCTAATCTACTAATCTAAAGGGCTACCCGCTTTGAATCTCTTGGAGTAATAAGGGCAATAGGTCTTTCTTGGAAAAGATCCTTCTTACTTCGCTCTCCAGATCGTAAGCAAGGATTTCTGATGCGCGGAGGGGCCCTAGCCTTAAGCCCGCTCCCCGAAGAAGGACGAACTGGTTACAGCTATCCACTAACCTCTCGAAGATTGTTCAAGTCAGCCTTTCCGAAAGGTCGACAGCACCAGAGATTATGGTTCGCCAGTGGCAAGATTTTTAAAGATATTATGTTGCTGATGCGTCGAGGACCTTCGCAAGAAAGATAGATATAGGATATCATGTCCGTAAAGGACTCAAAAAGCCAAAAGTAAGATATGAGAGAGGCCGAAAGGCTAGCAGGAGCTGCAAAGAGGAAGGAGCTCGCCGGGGTCCGTAGGACGAGAAGAGGAAATTGAAGAACAGCAAGAAAGAAGGCTAGTCACTCTTGGCCTCTTTCTGCCCTGACTCGGAACCCCATAGTCAATCTTTCCCTGGCTTGAGAGGTTTCAGGTTAAGCAGGGGATCTTCACTCTAATGCTTTCATTCCTTCAGCTTCAGATAGGTGGGCTCATTTCCTTTCTTTCTATACGCTATTCAAAGCATCTCTCAAGGTTAAGGTTAAATCGAATAAATCACATGCCTCTTAGTGAAGTTTTTTCTCGTCTTCCCTGAAAACCCAAGGAAAGGCTTCCAGATGAGATACGGTTCTTAAGTGCTTCCGTAGCTCCCTTCTACGCCAACGACTTTCATTTTTTCTATCGTCGTCGTTATTGCCAGCACTCCCAACGGCTGCCCCTTGGTCGGCAACCGCCTGTTGCCCTAAACCTTCATTCAATTGTCACTACTAAAACGTTCCCGTGATACGAAAACCACCTCATCAAAGAGTGAGACTAGGCATTCGGCTAGCTCTTGCTACGGAATCCACTTCAAGTCCCTCCTTTTCTTTTATAAGCCTGATTTCACCGTCTTCTTTTCTTTATTGTAGTCTAGTGGAAAGGCATAATCTAACCTTAGGAATTAGGAATAAGCCGTTTCCCATCTACCTTGTGTGATTTCGCGATGAAGGGGCTTCAGGATCATTGGTCTCAAGCTAATTAGGCGAGTGATCTGTGGAAGGCTTTGACGGTAAACGTTGGCTAAGAGCCCGCAGCTGCCCAGACCTGCTAGTGCCCATTTCTATTGGACTGTCGGTCTTTACATCTTCCCCGGTATCCGCCGAGGGCCCGTACTCGAATCATCCTTAGCTTTCTCAAGACCCGGGCAAAGCGAATTTTGTATTGACGTTCTGTTTCCCGAGTTGGGGTGTGAGTATGAGTAGTAGTCAAGTAGTGGGCTCCCCCTCATTGTGATGCCAACCCCTTTCGTACACTGATTATAGGACAACCACAGGCTTTCCCACCTTGGTTGCTCCTGTCCATGCATTTTTATTCCCACCTGGAAGTGGGACTGAAAGCGCTCCCTCTTTCCATTTAATCACTGATTAAAACCTATCTTTCAATTCGACTTAACGAAAGGACTTCGACTTTAGAACAATCAATTGAATGGGTAAGGGATACTTTTTTGAGTTCTTCTCCGATGAGCTCTTCCCGGGAGCAAAGTCCTAATCAAAGCAGGCAAAAGGGGGGGGCGGTTCCCAAGGGGTGGCTAGTTCGAGTAAGAGAGACGGATACAGACAAGGTCCTTTTTTTCAACTTTATATAGAGAAAATATAAATAATAGATCTATGCATAACACCACCCAGGATATCCTGTTTCATGTAATCCAACAATTGATCCCGGAGACGGATCTGATTCGACTCTTGCACTTCGGTATACTTCCCTTTGCCTGGGGACAGACTAAGCTATTGAGATCGCTAGGGAGAAGCATGAGGGAATCCCTTAGACGAAATACCATCTTCCTGCCGCGATAGATAACTAAGTCATATAACCTGCCTCTCCCCACGACCCGGTTTGAGCGCTGTGATATGCTTAGGGTACTTACGTTTACGATTTTCGATCTTCCTTACTTCTATAGGTTCCGCCTTCTGCCTCACATACTGTTCCACTACTCGATATACCGGCGGATTCGCGCCTCCCTCTCTAAACGTTATAGCATTACCTATAGCAAAAGGTACTACTCCAGTAGGAATTTTCATGAAATAGTCAATTTCCCGTACTCAGAATCTATAGGATATGCGTACGGGAAAGTAAAATCCTTTCTTTTCTATTTTTTTAGAACCTCAGTGTTTAGAAATGATTGAGTTTTAGACTCCCTCAAGGATTAGTTGGCAAGTTACAGAGGTAGCCATTAGCAAGTGAGGACTGGTGCCCCCTTACTCCGCACTATATGAGGATAATGAGTTTCAAAACGAAAGGAGTTGACCTCAGATTGACAAATGTTCCTCTCATCCTCAGTCCGATTTTATACTTAGGCTTGTGCGCCCTTAAAGGAGTACAGATAGAGTTGGGGCTTTTGCGGCATCTAGTTCAGTATTAGATAGAGCAGATAGTTCAAAAGAAGGTTGACTTCTCTGTCACTTCCGTACTTCTGTAACTTCTCTTTAGCTTATTCATTGAATTGCTTAGAAAGTCTTTCCCTGACCTTGGTATGATGTCTTGAATTGAGGAAAAGATCATATTATGAAACTTAAAAAGGCAAAGAAAAAAGTCAAGTGAAAGAAGCCCACATACCTGCTCTTCTTTCCCCCCAGCCCAAGTGCTTTTTCCTATGCTATGAGACTTTTGGACTAGGGGCCTCATTGTCGCCTTTGGCTCGAACTACTTTTGCTTCTGCTTTCGGGAACAGATAGCAGCCCAAGTCAACCTCCTAAAAAGTAAGCCATATCTATCGTAATTCAACCTAACAACTTCACTCTACCCGGGGGGTCTCTTACTCCCTCTCTTTCCATCAAGGACTTTACTTTGATAGTCCTTGATCTCATTAAACATGGAATTGGTCACGGGATATTTTTCTGTTTTATTTGTCATTTCCCGTTCTATTTGCCTAATTAATTCAAACTCTTGTCCTTTCGTTGCAATAAATAAATCGTTTTCTACAGTTTGACGAACGGAAGAAATTCGTTGTCCATCCCCCATATATCGAACGGCCATGGCTCACTATACTCGTCAAGGTTGTCGGAGGTCTTTGAGTCATACGACCGTGGTACTGGCACTTTTCAAACTTACGCACTAAATCTTCAGCTTCTGCTCGCAAAGTAGGCCAATAAAAGCCATCTCGTAGGACTCGCAACGCGTTGGTTCTGGCTCCTTGATGGCTCCCACAAAGCCCTTCGTGAATCTCTCTCGATGTGAGTATTCCAGTGTCGTAAACGTTGCTTTAGAGCTCTAAGTTTATATGCTAAATTCGCAATGGCCGAGCCGTGAGAGGGGATATTCCAGGCATCACGAACTACCTGGTCAAAGTTCTTATGGCGCAACCACATTTCCTGAAACTTCAAAGATTGAAATAACCTGGGAAAGGAAGAGAAGGGGAATGAAGGAAAAACCTTCTTCCATAGAAGAGGCTAATCGAGATCCGTAGAGGCATAAGGCGCTACGCCGACTGGCTTGGTCAAGATCCGAACAACAAGGAGCACTCCACTACAAGTCTAGTCGTTTTTTTTCTATTAGTTTAGTTGCGATGCGGACAGGCGTTTACTTATGAGATTAGTTGAGTAGGCTTGCGTTAGTTGTCTGCTAAAAGATAGCTAGTTTTGGGGCTTTCGACATAAATCAAAAAGCCTATCCGGCTTGGCTTCGCTATCGCTCATGACTTGTATTGTAGTAGGAGAGGGCCCGCCTAGAAATGCAGGCATACTACCGCGGTCGAAAAAGCGTGTTCCCTTCAGATAACACGGTGACGGAATAAGGCGCCCAGAAGCGACGAGCAGTCGTGGTCGAAGCTTGGCTCTAGCATTTTAGGATGTGTAGGAGAGCTGTTAAATCTTACATTTATCAATTCACAAGTCACAAATGGAAATTCAAATTATTCCATTATTAAATCTTACACATAACAGTAGGAAGGGTTAGTGCAGAAAGACTAACATGCTTTGCAGAAGATAGGCTCCTTATATGTGATGGCATGGATCCTAGAGTTTTAAACAATGTTGCCAAATCAGTAACAAATGGGTATCCATGGACCATGATTTGGACATTATGGGCACAGACAGAATGATAAGAAAGCATGCTTTGTTCTAGGCTGGCTTCCACAATAGAAAAGAAACTTACCACTAAACTCGCTTTGATTCCACCAAACAGGAAGCAAAGCATGTTCCAATATTTCCCATTACCACAACAAACTACATCTAAAAAGTATCTGAGATTACCATGACCACCATCACCTGTTTATTATCTTCTCATACGGTACTACTGGAATTTGAGATCAATCCGTTTTAGTCCTATAAGATAGGAGCCTTTCTAAGGCAGCCCTCTCCTTCTAGTCGAGTAGCTTTTCGCTCCTTGACTTTGATAGGTACGAAGTCACTAACCCACAAGCTGGTTAGGTACGTGTAGTCACTCGAAGAGGCTATCTACCGAACCAGAGATTTCCATTCAAGTATGGTTTAAGTGCCCTTAAAAGTCAGTCTGAACGGAAGTCTACGGAAGATTCCCCAGTAGAATGGTTAAACATGATTGGATCTCTAAGAAGATCTACGGCATAAGGGTGATGGCGTAGATACATTAGAGCTCTTCTCTTCTTCGATAGCCTTAATGGCTATTATGCTGATTGGCCTATTAGTTTAGTCAAATATGACTCTCTACTGTATGTATAAGTTCTTCGCCTTGGAACATCACAGGGACGGATTGAACAACAGCAGTTAGGGAAGCTAAGGAGACGTCAATTTCATTAATTTCGAGGAAAAAGTAAATGATTTAACAATAGCTACACTTAAAGTAAAGAACAAAAAAATCGTTTCCAAGATAGAAATTCTGTTTAGAGTCTATAAGGATACTACTGGAGATGTGAACTTACCAACAGGAGTCAATCCCCAAGGTAGCCGAACGTGTTTTTTTTAGCGTCGACAACATTCACTGGCTAAACCAGATCGATCTATTTAGAACTCGCCAATCAGGGCACGCAGAGTCCCCACTTTGCCCAAGCTCTGGATTATGTTTTGCTGAGGTATGTAGTTAATATTTTTTTAGAGGCTTTATCATATTTAGTCAGAAGAGTTTAGGTAAGACTTTCAACGTGACTATCATATAAATAAAATATCTTCTGCCTGCCGTACTACACGAGGGTAATAACAATTACGACCGACAAAGAAACTCGAGCCTCGGAGTCTAAAGAGGAAGCCCTATCGCCCGAGAAGAGGGGGGTTTAACAAATGGTGGGCCACAAAGGTTTCTTCGTCCTTCTTGACTTGACTCCCTTGACAAGCTGCAAGGCGGATAAAGTGGGAACACTAGTCTTCACATTAAGACTTGGAATCATGCCTGGTCTTCCTTCATCCATGATGCCTAAGGTGCCTAAATATGGCGTAGGGACGGCTTTGGTTTGGTATCCAAGAACTCGATCCTATCCCTAAGACGACCTTGAAATCGTCTAGGGGCGCCACAGTGAAATTAGTCGTACCTTCCCATCCTCCTATTTGTAGCTCCATCTGGAAAACTGGAGCTTTTATGGAAACTCTGGAGACTGGTCACTAAGCCAGAGTAGAGTGCCTGCTCAGGTAATGAAAGATAAGGATAAGTGCTTCCCACAGGAATCACCGTTAGCGGGCTACAGTTATCCGCCTCCTTCGACTGGAGGTCAGAGCGGCCAAATAGATAGTCCTTAAGGGGATCTCTTACTTCATTAGAACGGGAACTGACACAAAACTATGGATAGATCCCTGGTTGAACGGCTCGCCTGGTTCCCGCCAAGCATTGGCGCAACTGCAGTCCCATAGTGTGTTTCCTTCTCCATAGCCAGAAAGAAGGCATGTCTTCGTTAGCTTCGATTGCAGCACCAGAAGCAGTCTCACAAAATCGTACCAAATGCCCCTTCTTCTTTATGGCATCGTTGTCGCCAATCTCCTATCGGTCCTGCCACCACGCCGCAGAACGGGAGCTCGTGTGGAACCTTTTATTTCTGGCGTAACAGCGGTGGGACGTAAAAAAAGATTACGGTCGCGTAACCTTCCTCCATTATTATGTATTATATATGTGGAAGCTGTTACCATGCTGGGGACCTCTAGTTCTCACCCATGCGGATTTTGTGGTTTTCAGATGCAGGACGTGAGGTTTCCCGCTGAGGCATGCTTGAGACTTCTAGATTTGCGAAGATCCTTTGTTCTCGGGGATATGTTTTGGTTTATATGTTCTGCTTAGATACTTTTATCTCCATTAAATAATACAAACTGTGATGACTCCTCTTATGGGAGA
>NC_029774.3:35466985-35467641 GCF_000817695.3 Arachis duranensis
CATTTGGGACTTTGAAGTACTAGACTTCCGATATTGAGACTGATCAACTCAATATCGATTGTTTGGTATGTATAGGAACCAGATGGCGCCTCGTGGACGCGGTAGAGGTAGTGCGAGAGGTCGTACGAATGCTCGTGCGCCGGAGAATAACCCTAATGACCCGGTGAACTTTATGACTGCGTTGGAGAACATGGCTACTGCTATGCAAGCCACTGCTGAGGCTCTTGGTCAACAGATGAACAACCATAGTAATGATGGAGGTGGAGTTCAGGGCCCGATGACACTGGCAAACTTTTTGAAGGTTAATCCACCTAAGTTCAAGGGAACTACTAGTCTGACTGAGGCTGATACATGGTTTCAGGCTATAGAGCGAGCACTGCAAGCGCAAGTGGTGCCTGAAGGACAGCGTGTCGAGTTTGCTACCTATATGCTTGTCGGTGAAGCGTCCCATTGGTGGCAAGGTATCCGACGTCTTCTGCAGCAGGGTGATGACTATATCACCTGGAATGTCTTCCAAGAAGAGTTCTATAAGAAGTACTTTCCGACTTCTGCTAGGACGGCCAAGGAGCTTAAATTGTTACAGCTGAAGCAGGGTACTATGTCCATATCAGAGTATACTGACAAGTTTGAGGAGCTGTTCAGGTTCTCTCGTATGT
>NC_029774.3:35467791-35469490 GCF_000817695.3 Arachis duranensis
CGAGTTGGTAAACAAGTGTAGGGTTGCTGAAGAGTGTGTGAAAAGGGAAACCACTGAGAAAGGGATTCACAAAGGTTCATTCCCACAGAATCGAAGGAAGAGCTTTGCACCTAGAGGCCTGTCTTTCAAGAGAGGAAGCTCTTTTAGGAGGCCCAACAACAACAACAACTCCCAATGGAAGAAGTTTGGGAAGCAGCCTCAGAATGATCAAGCTTGTACTAGGTGTGGAAGTCACCATCCGGGAGCACCATGCAAGGCCGGATGGGGTTTGTGCTACACTTGTGGAAAGGCGGGGCATAAAGCCGCAAATTGTCCGGAGAAGCAGAAGCAAGGTGCTGGAAAGGCACAACAGACTGGTCGGGTGTTCACCACTTCAGCTGTAGGAGCTGAGGGATCCGAGACACTTATTTGAGGTAACTGTGAAATGGCTGGACAAACTTTAAATGCTTTATTTGATTCGGGAGCATCACATTCATTCATTGCATTTGAGAAAGCCCATGAGTTAGGACTGAAGATTGTAATTTTAGGTTACGATCTAAGAGTGTATAATGCTACCCATGAAGCCATGGTAACTAGGCTAGGATGCCCGGAAGTTTCCTTTAGATTCAAGCAGCATGATTTTGTTCATAATTTAGTATGCTTACCGATGATCGGTCTTGATCTTATCTTGGGATTGGACTGGTTATCTAAGAACCATGTTCTGCTAGATTGTTCTACAAAGTCGGTGTACTTTATGCCGGAGGATACAGAAGGGCCGGTCGTGGTGAATAATTATTACTTGAATTCGATGATGGTGAACTGTTCCGGAACCAAATGTCAGGGTATCCTGTTGTTAACCGCGGGTGTTTCGGGTGATGATCAAAGGTTGGAGCAGATTCCGGTTGTGTGTGAGTTCCCGGAAGTGTTTCCTGATGATATTGATGAGTTTCCACCTAACCGAGAGGTTGAGTTTGCTATTGAATTGGTGCCCGGGGCGGGACCAATTTCAAGTGCTCCTTATAGGATGTCACCGTTAGAGATGAACGAGCTAAAGTCTCAGTTAGAGGATTTGTTGGGAAAGAATTTTATACGACCAAGTGTCTCTCCGTGGGGTGCTCCAGTGTTACTGGTGAAGAAGAAGGATGGGAGTATGCGGCTCTGTGTGGATTACAGGCAACTGAACAAGGTTACAATAAAGAATAAGTACCCATTGCCGAGAATTGATGATCTCATGGATCAGTTACAAGGAGCTGGAGTTTTCTCCAAGATCGATTTGCGATCCGGTTATCACCAGATAAGGGTGAGGGGTGAGGATATCCCTAAGACCGCTTTCAGGACTCGTTATGGTCATTACGAGTACAGTGTAATGTCTTTCGGGTTGACAAACGCTCCTGCGGTGTTCATGGATTACATGAATAGAGTTTTCCGTCCGTTTCTGGATAAATTCGTTGTTGTCTTCATTGATGACATACTGATTTATTCCAAGACTGAAGAAGAGCATACGGAACACTTGAGGACCGTGTTGCAGATTCTAAAAACGTTATGCAAAACTGTCTAAGTGCGAGTTTTGGAAGAGTGAGGTGAAGATTTTGGGCCATGTGGTGAGTAAGAAAGGAATAGCCGTAGATCCAACTAAGGTGGAAGCTGTGATGGATTGGAAGCAACCAACCACCGTAACAGAGATAAGGAGTTTTCTGGGTTTAGCTGGCTATTACCGAAG
>NC_029774.3:35474775-35483013 GCF_000817695.3 Arachis duranensis
AAACTGTGATGACTCCTCTTATGGGAGATTTTGGAGAATAGGTTTTATGTATTTGTGTCCCTTTGGGTTTCCTTTGGGGTTTTCCTTATTTTATCATATGTATATATTGCTATGCTCGGACCGGTTATCTTCGCAGCCGGATCTTGAGTCTTGATATTCCTGTTTTTGACACTCCTTTGTATATATATAATCTCGCGTTGGTTATCCTTGTTCGTTACGTTATCGATCGGAGTGTTGCGCCTTAAGGTTGCGGTTTTTGTTTACCCCTTTTTCTACAAAGGCTCCTAGTTATAATCAATCATTCATACTACTATACATACTAAATTTTTATTTTAGAGGTCGTAATACCTTGCCATCTCTGAATTATGACTTAAGCATAAGACTCTGTATGGTAGGGTGTTACAATGTTCCTTTCTGTTCATGACTTCATATTTATCTTTGATGTTTCTGTTCCTATATCTGTTTAATTTTGATGCTTCAATTTTTTGCTGCTTAAATTGGGCTAAAGTTGAATTTGAACATGTTTCTGCTTCATATATCTGTTCCTATATCTGTTTAAACATGTTTCTGCTTCCTATATCTGTTCCTATATCTGTTTAATATTCTGTAGTGTTTGATATTCATATTATGGAGGATAAGATTGAATCATGCTAAATCCTAATAAAAGTGAGCAAATCTATTGGACAAAGCAGGGCAAATTGTGTTCCTTAATAATAACGATTAAGAAAGTAATCTGTATTGTTTTGACAGCAATAGTCTGCCTGTCTGTGTGTGTGTTATGGATGAAATTTGGTGTTGCTAATATGTTTCTATTCTTTGTTGTGGAAATTTGCCATATCTGATTAGAAAACTCCTTGTTTGTGTATAGAAACCATAGGGATAGTCCTTGTTTGTGTATAGAAACCATTGGGCTTACTATCCCTGCTTCAATTTTGAGTTGCTGTTTCATGAATTTTGCTGCTTCATGAATCTTTAGTTGATTTCTGTGACTATCAATCTGCATGAAGTTGATTTCTTGTCTTTGATTTTCTGATTGTTATAGATGGAACATTCACAAAGTAACTCACACCCACAAGATAATGCTGTTCAAAATTCTCAAACTGGTTCATCCAGAAGTAAATCTGATCCAGTTTGGCAGTATTTTACAGTGAAGTATGACAAAAATAACAAGGCTCAATATACATATATTTTCTAAACTTTGTATCTTTTGAATGTAGAACACTATGGGTTTGTCATTATGTACGTTTTATTTTTTGTTTAGTTATAAAGTTGAACCTCGATTGAACCCCGGTCGAACCAGTGAATCATTGAACCAGTGACCTCACCGGTTTATTAACCGATCCGATTCTCGCAACCTTGATTATATAAGACTAAAAAAAATACTAAATTTTAATAGTATAAAAAAATATTGGTATAAAATATTGATTAATATTAATAAACAAGTTCTTGGTCCTATTATTTTTTTTAGAAAAAAAAATTCAAATTGATTTCAAGAAATTTTAGATCCGAATATTTTAGTCCCTAACAAATTTTATTCATTAAAAGGTCTCTACAATAATTTTCGTCGGACCTTTGTCTCTTTTAATCAAATTTTCAATATGCATATTATACAAATAAAATTTAAATAAATTTTATTATAAAATAATTAAGTTCCTCAAAAATATCAACATAAAATAAATTAATTTCCTAAAAAATAACGAGGTTAATCTGTCAAATGGAAATAATTCTTAAAGATTTCTAGAGAATAAAATTTTATTAGAAACTAAAATGTTGGATTTAGAATATTGAAAAATCAATTTAGGTGTCTATTCTTATTTTTAAAATCAAGAGAATTTTTATATGTTTAATTATTTTGTTGGTCTTTAAAATTTTATTAAATTTGTAATTATACTTTTTTTTCTTTATATTGAATCTCTACACTGCTTTTAATTTTGTAATTAAGTTATTTTCGTGTCAAAAATATTAAATTAATGGAGTATTCCTTTCAAAAAAAGTATATAGTCAAAGATTTAATTAGGTTCTTAATTGTGGGGTACCTTCATTTTGTGAAAAAATATTCTATTAACTCTAACATTTTTTATACTAACAAAGACTTAATTACGAAATTAAAAACAATATAAGGACGTATTTAAAAAAAAGCGTAAGGACTTAATTATAAATTTAGTAAATTATAAAAACTAATAGAGTAATTAAACCTTTTTATACAAAAAAAATGAAAATTTTAAAAGTATAATAATCCATGATAAAAAAAATGTATAATAATTTACATACTTTAATTAAAATTTCTTTCTGTTTCAAAAATTTTTGTTGGGATAAAGTAGTTAATTAATTATGTTATTTATATAGGTGTTGGAAGTAATTTAAGTCAACTCGCAAATTAATTTAAAATTGACTCGTTAACAATTTAATAAGTTAAACTCAAAAATTTGTAAGTTGACCTGCCTTGAACATAAATTTAAACTCATCTATTAAATGAGTTGGATTTTAACTTGAGTAAATTCGATTCGTTTGATCTTCTATTTTCAAGCTTTGGAACATTAGCAGAGCACTATGTCACTATGTTATAAGATTATCTTCCACTTTGTCAAAAATGGGTAAGAGTGTGATTTTGTTGCTTGAGGAAGTGTTTGAGAGAGCCAGATGGTTCTTTAACAACTAACTCTTGATACATTGTTACAATGGCTATACTAGCATAAAAAAAATAGATAAAACTTTTCTTGACTCTAAAGTTATCATTCCTGAACAAATTATTTAGCAAAAAACAAAACTATATATTGCTATTATATGGTTTATGCTTCATTCTAATTCCACTGCCACAACTACTTAACTTATATATAGCCTAGTGCATGACTTTGACTAGGTCTAACTCTCTATAAATCTAAACACTAAGCTGGCCTTTTTTCTAATCTTTCATGACACACTACAAGAAAATAAGCTTTCTGCCACGCTTTTAAAGCATGCCGAAAAGTGCTAAAAAGAGTGCCGATTGCTCTATCGCCACGCTTTTGTGGATTTATCGGCACGCTTTTGTGTTGGCCACGCTTTCAACTCTTGCCACGCTTTATAGGTGTTAACCTATCGGTACGCTTTAAAAGCATACCGAAAAGTTCACATATCGCCACACTTTTGAAACGTGCCAAGAAAGCTGGTTTTCAGTACACTTCAAAAGCGTGCCGATAGAGAAGTATACAGCTACGCTTTTTAAGCGTACCGATTAATGACTACAAGAAGATATGGCTACGCTTATAAAGCGTGCCAATAGCTACATAAACCCTTCCCTAAGCCACTCCATATCACTTTCAACATTGGGAAAGCCACCATAATCAACATTAAATAACCAATCATTATGCAAAAACTAAATCATGTTATTAAAATAAACTTTATATAAAAATACAAAAATAAACTGGCACAAGAAAATTGAAAACTCTTTTTAGAGACAGTCAATATCACAATCCGCAAATAGCTCTCTTTGTTCCCAAAAAACTCGAGAAAATTCAAGTAATCTACATAAAGAAATCCAAAAACAAATAAAGATACATTATTTTAGAGACTGTTGTTAAAGAGCATTTTTGTTCTTGTTTTGATCCTTCCACAGCTGGGGTTGCTGCTGCTGTTATTGCAGCCGCTGCTTTGTACATGATGAGTTTCTGAATGACTGCTTTGTACATGACGAGTTTCTGAATGGCAAAGTTGTTTGAATTAGTCCAAGAAGAAAACAAGTAGGACCCTTTGCTAGCTAAGACACCAGGGTTTATGCACAAAAAGGAGAAAATTATATACTTGCCTCATTAGGTTCTGTAAAGAGTACGATGCATTAGTGTCTTCCAAAAATTTTGAGACAAGAATTCCAAGACCTCGTCCTCTGTCTCTCAATTTCTGTTTTCTCATTTAAGTTAGTTCAAATTGTCCCAAAACATCACATTGTGGTCAACCAATATAATTAAGTAATTAACTATGTAGTATTATAGCATGGAGTAAAAAATCAAGAGAGGTGGTCAGATACCTTGAATGCATCTTCATCGATTCTATCATCTCTAATATAAACAGGAATTTTAGCTTTAAACAAGTCTAAATAGTTTAACAATAATAGCAATAGCAATAGCAGTCAGCAGCCACTAATAACTCAAACCCACAATTTGAGTGCATAACCTCAAATAAATAAATAAATGAATAAATAAATAAATAAAGCGCTTAATGTACTAGAATAATTTATCATGTTCCTATTTTGACAAATATTACTTAATATACTAGAATAAAGTATGTAAGCCAAAAAATATTTTCCTTCCCTTTTTACAATAAAGGATGAACTCTAATCTTTGGTCTCTTATTTAGATTTATGAAAATGACTCCAAAAGTGTTAAAGTGGATTTTTAGAGAGAAAAAGAAATTAAACCTAATCATGATAGGGTAGCATTTAAAAATATACTAATTTTTATCGTCATTCCATTTCGTTTCATAGACTATACAATAATAATCAATTTGTACAAAGCCTAATATAGCAAGAGACAGAAATCTCATTCTAATTAATTAAGGTATAACTTCTGTTTATGGCCTAGCTAGTAGCATCAAAGATGAAAAATTGCTTCTCTATTGTCTCAAATAGATCTCATTACTCACATTTAGTTAGGACCCCAACAAGATAAGTACATGACTGTTCTTAATAATGAATTGAATACAAAATATTCTGTAAAATTTGATTAACTTGGTCAAAAATTTTAGAAGGTCTATATGATCGAAATTCAGTATATGGTTTTCTTTGCTTTTTAAAAAAAAGAAAAGGAAGAAGAGAGAAAGGAGAAAGCCACTAACCAAACTCTTATCAGATGCAGTGCTTTGTTTTTATAAGAAAAATTACTAAAAATCAAATAAGCAGAATATCATAAAAACTCATGTAAATCTATGAATAACTACACAACAACCGAATGGAACATATATAACCTGAAGTGCAACCCAATTCTTGATGGCTCCAAAATAGTTTCCAAGGTGAATTGACCCAGTTGGCTGCACTCCGAAGACTACCCGTTTCCTGTGAGAGAGAAACAAGAAAACCACATTTTGACATAACCCAATTAACGAGGCAAAAAGAGAAAAAAAAATAGATATTTGAACTCAATTGAGCATTAAAATAATAAAACTAAAAAGAGAAGAAAAAAGAGGGATTTTTACTTGAGAGGGGTTGGAGGAGTGATCGTGTCTGAAGAAGTAAAAGGTGCGTCGGTGGCAGAGGAAGCACAAGAGCGGATAGAAGGGAGTGATAAGCGAGAATGAAGGAGGGTTGAAGCAGCACACGGCCTGTTTGTTGAAATGAAAATGAGAATAAACTGAGAGACACAAAAATATATAAGTTGAAAAAAAGAAAGAAAAGAGAGTGTGTGTTTGTTTGTACAATGAAAGAGCAAACAAGCGGTTGGACAACTTACTTACAAGTACTAAGAAGTTGAGATGCAATTAATGCAAAATGAAAATAAATACAAGTTGAGATGAATGCTATATCATTGAACTTAACTTTTAAAACATTTATAAGTTAATATTCATGAAGGAAGCAGCACAGCCACCGGGAACACGATAATCAGCCAAGGCTAGATTATTACAAGAAAAGTCTTTATAAGGGAAGTTTTAGGACAAAACAAGGACCTACCGGTTCACTGTATGTACCAACAGATCTCATTAGTATATTTGATGTTCCATCATATAATAAGATGCAGACTTGAACAGAAGCTGAAGAAGCTACTGCAGCTGCCTCTCTTGCTCTTTTTGATGAACTACCCTTGGGAAATACAGGAAGTCTTGGGGGAATTGCTGATTCCAATATAGCAAATCTGTCACAGCATGTATCCCAAGCAAGAAGCCTTGCAGTTCCAGAGTCAACAATTGACCAGTCACTAGCCATGTATACAGAGAAGTAAGGAAGAAAAATGTTTCATTAAAAGCTATTCATATCATTGAAAGGAAAACTTTCAATTTTTGTACCTTCAAAAGATGTTGGAAATATGAAGAATGTCGGTGCTGGTTCCTGTTCTTATAGACCAATCTTTGCAGAATGCCACACTCACATTGGAGTTGTGCAAGCATAGGTGTTATTCTTGTCTCAATTATTTCAAATTCAGTACCCATCAAGTACCTTCAATTTAAAACATGATTCACTGATAAAGCAAGTTAACAATCTATTGAACAAAGGAAAAATAAACACATCAAGTACCCATCAAGTACCCTTCGTGTTGAGTGCATTCGTTTCAGGACTCTTGCAAGTCTTGCTGGACAGGTTGGCTTCACGCCAAATTCTGAAACTATTTCATCAGATAACTTCAGCAGCCAAGAAGCTGAGGTTCCAGTTGCTATTAGTGAAGACAAGTACATAGTAAAAAAAGTTTTATCTAAATTAAGTAGGGTAATTAATTCATATGGGGAAAATTCATAAACTCAATATTTATAAAAAGATTAATGACAATACGATAATCAACAACAATCAATCTAACAGACCAGCAACAATAATAAAAAATATTTATATGGATTGTGTATGAAATTAACACAAACACACCATCAACAATAATCAATCTAACACAAATAGTGAACACAGACTCAAACTCAAAATAGTTAACATCGAATTCCATTGAAGCACACATAATAGCAGCATTGCATTGGGATGCTCCTCAAAATAATTATCAAATCTGCACTGCATTACTCACACACATTTAATCAAACACATGGTGGGCAGTAACAGTGGCAGTGATAGAGTCTAAATAAAGAAACGAAAGAAACCTCAAGGGTTGAGCGCCGAGTGAGGGATAGGTAGCGATAGACAGCGCCGATTCAGGGAGGACACGCCGAGGGATCAGCATCGATAGAGCAGCACCGACGGGGCAGCGCCGATAGAAGGTTGCGAGAGAGGGTGCAAGGTTGCCAATCTAAGGAGGAGGCTTACATTGAGGGTGCGAGGGTTGCGACAGAGAGAGACTGCTGAGGGAGTAGGATTTAGAATCAGAAAGGTAATGAATGAGCAGCCAGAACAATTCACCCATAGAAGGTCACTTCCAGTATCAACTTGCACCCAATAATCAATACCAGGAGTGCCGAGCTTGGTTTTCGTGTAATAAAGCCTAAAATCAAAACAAGAACAGTGTCGATGCGTTGATGGTGCGACAGAGAGAGGGCGAACGATTGAGAGGGTTGGGTTGATAGTGCGAGGGGTGGGTCCAAGGGTTGAGAAATAGCTAGGTGGCGATAGAGAGAGGGCCGGGTACGAGGGTTAGAGGAAGGGTTGTGCGACGGTCATTGATGAAGATGATGAAGGCTGTGGGATAATGAAGGCGGTGCGATGAACATCGATGAACATTCGACGACGCAGCTTCACTTTTAGGGTTAAAAGGGAATTTTGAAATTAAGTTAAAATATGCTGTTGTTATCACTTTAGGCTTAAAAATGAAACCTTAGTAAAAAAAAGTAAAGTGTAGACAAAATGGGTGGGAACTAAATTTTGGGGGAGGAAACTCTATCGGCACGTTTTTGCAGGGTGCTAAAATAAACACAGGATATAGGCACGCTTTAAAATGGTGCCTATTAGAAAGCAAATTAGCCACATTTTATAAGCGTGCCAGTTTCTTTCTATGGCCACGTTTTTTAAGCGTGACAAAAAAAAGTGTGGCCAAATTTTAAATCAGTAGCCACCCTAAAAAAAGCGTGCCAACAGTCTTCTATGGCCACGCTTTTTAAGCGTGGCAAAAAAAAGCGTAGCCAAATCATAAATAAGTGGCCACCCTCACAAAAGCGTGCCCATTGACCACTTTTCGCCACACTTTAAAAGCGTGGCAAGAAAAAAGTGTACCGATAGACCTTTTTTCTTGTAGTGACATTCTAACTAACACTTCTTGATCTTGAATTATTGATTCATATCCTTAACAAATTCAAACTAAAGTAATTTTTCTTAGAAAATATAAAATTTTTGGGCCTATATAATACGAACTCAGTCCACTTCGGTCCTAACATACAAACTATGTTTGAGATTGGGCCTACCAAGATCGGCTTAATAACATAAAGTTCAATACAGGAGGCCTAATCTACATAGGTCAAACTTGCTTGGACACGGGTCTCAGAAGCTCGTAATCAGCCTGACTTGGGGAGAAAGGCAAGCACTCCTCCCCAATGTTATAGTTATTGTAACACACCATTACCTTAAGTCTTACTTCGCGCCGTAAAGTGAAGGATAACAAAGTGTCATGACAGTTTTAAGGCTCATATATA
>NC_029774.3:35483952-35484289 GCF_000817695.3 Arachis duranensis
CGATTGAGAACCGACAGATGAATAGCCGTGCCGTGACAGGGTGCGTTGAACATTTTCACTGAGAGGATGGGAGGTAGCCATTGACAACGGTGAAACCCTACATACAGCTTGCCATGGAAGGAGCCCTGCGTGCTTGAAGAAGAAGACAGTAGGAAACCAGAGATTCAGAAGATGGAGCATCTCCAAAACCTCAACCTGCTCTCCATTACTGCAAAACAAGTACTTATTTCATGTTCTTTTACTTCTCACAATCAACCCTGATAATTATTGATATCCTGACTAAGAGTTACAAGATAACTATAGCTTGCTTCAAGCCGACAATCTCCGTGGGATCGAC
>NC_029774.3:35484745-35486285 GCF_000817695.3 Arachis duranensis
TAACCCCATTACAGTTGCATATGGGAGTAGCATCTGTATACCTCCCATCAAAGCAAGCAGCTTTGAACTAAATCCTCAACTCATATCATAGTGCAGCAAAATTGCCAGTATTCCGGTTTTCCACAGGAAGAACCTACTGAGTTTCTGGCACAGTTCATACAAATTGCTGACACAGTACGTGATAAAGAGGTGGATCAGGATGTCTACAGACTACTACTGTTTCCATTTGCTGTAAAAGATCAAGCTAAGAGGTGGTTGAATAACCAACCTACAGCAGGCATAAAGACATGGAAACAGTTATCAGACAAATTCCTGAATCAGTTTTACCCTCCAAAGAGGATGACACAGCTAAGGCTGGACATCCAAGGCTTTAAACAAGAGGATAATGAATCCCTTTATAATGCCTGGGAGAGGTATAGAGGTATGCTAAGAAAATGTCCCTCTGAAATATTTTCAGAGTGGCTGCAGTTAGACATCTTCTACTATGGGCTTACAGAAAAAGCTCAGATGTCTTTAGACCACTCAGCTGGTGGATCTATACACATGAGGAAGACAATTGAAGATGCTCAAGAGCTTATAGACACTGTTGCTAGAAATCAACATTTATACTCTAGCAATGAGTTCTCTACAAAAGAGGAAGTCATGGCAGTAGCCACTGATCCTAATCCTCAAGAACAGATGATTGAGCTTAATCAACAATTGCACCTGATGACAAAACAATTAGCAGAATTTAAAGAGATTCTCCAAGAAACTAAAATTGCTAACAAGAACATGGAACTACAATTGAATCAGGCAAAACAACAAATATCTAAACAGATAACAGAGGAATGCCAAGCAGTTCAACTGAGGAGTGGGAAGACATTGAATAACACTGCTCAAAGCAGCAAAAAGCCAAACAAGGAACAATTGACAGAGGATAACCAAACCACTGTTCAGAATCCCTCTGAGGACAGTAAGAGCCCAGAGAGGATGAGGATAGTAAGAGCCCAGAGAGGAGCACTTTTGGCGTTCAAACGCCAGAAAAGGGAGGAGAGCTGGCGTTAAACGCTCATTCCCTGCCCAATTCTGGCGTTCAAACGCCAGAGAAGGGAGAGAAGTTGGCGTTAAACGCCCAATCTTCACCTAATCCTGGCGTTCAGACGCTAAGGGAGGATCAGACACCTGAGAATGCTGACAGTAATCCCTCTAAAAAGGCTTCTTCAACCACTTCTGTAAGGAATAAACCTGCAGCAACTAAGGTTGAAGAATATAAAGCCAAGATGCCTTATCCTCAGAAACTCCACCAAGCGGAACAGGATAAGCAATTTGCCCGCTTTGCAGACTATCTAAGGACTCTTGAAATAAAGATTCCGTTTGCAGCGGCACTTGAGCAAATACCTTCTTATGCTAAGTTCATGAAAGAGATCTTAAGTCATAAGAAGGATTGGAGAGAAACTGAAAAAGTGTTTCTCACTGAAGAATGAAGTGCAGTCATTTTGAAAAGCTTGCCAGAAAAGCTTCAAGATCCAGGAAGCTTTATGATACCATGCACATTAGAAGG
>NC_029774.3:35487869-35488579 GCF_000817695.3 Arachis duranensis
CATTTGAACTAATGTGTGATGCCAGTGACCATGCCATTGGTGCAGTGTTGGGACAGAGGCATAACATGCTTCTGCACGTCATTTATTATGCCAGCCGTGTTCTAAATGATGCACAGAAGAATTACAAAACCACAGAAAAAGAGTTACTTGCAGTGGTCTATGCCATTGACAAGTTTAGATCCTATCTAGTGGGATCCAAAGTGATTGTGTACACTGACCATGATGCTCTTAAATACTTACTCACAAAGCAGGATTCAAAACCCAGGCTTATAAGATAGGTGTTGCTTCTGCAAGAGTTTGATATAGAAATAAGAGACAGAGAACCAAGTAGCTGATCATCTGTCCCGAATAGAACCAGTAGCTGGGGCGTCTCTCCCTTCTACTGAGATCTCTGAGACTTTCCCAGATGAGCAACTCTTTGCCATTCAGGAAACTCCATGGTTTGCAGATATTGCAAACTATAAAGCTGTGAGGTTCATACCCCAGGAGTACAGCAGAGTGCAGAGAAAGAAATAAATTTCAGATGCCAAGTACTACCTCTGGGATGAGCCGTATCTCTTTAAGAGATGTGCAGACGGAATGATCCGCAGATGTGTACCCAGAGAAGAAGCACAAAGGATCATATGGCACTGCCATGGATCACAGTATGGAGGACATTTTGGAAGTGAGCGAACAGCCACTAAAGTCCTCCAATGTGGCTTCTACTGGCC
>NC_029774.3:35488776-35488971 GCF_000817695.3 Arachis duranensis
TCATACTCAAACACTTACATTCTGGTGGCAGTGGACTATGTATCTAAGTGGGTAGAAGCAATTGCTACACCCACTAATGATACCAAGACCGTGCTGAAATTCCTCCAAAAACACATCTTCAGTAGATTTGGTGTTCCCAGAGTACTAATCAGTGACGGGGGCACTCATTTCTGCAATAGACAGCTATACTCTGCT
>NC_029774.3:35490889-35491157 GCF_000817695.3 Arachis duranensis
TTTAATAGGAGAATGGTGAGAGCAGATAAAGGGTTGGATCAAGTTCTAGAGGACATATGCCTCCCTGGAACTAAGTGGATAACCAATTCAAAGGGTGTCCCAAACCAACTCAAGAGGGGAGACCTCAAACCAATTGCAAGAGGTTCGCTAGACTTTATTGGGCGTTCCATATTGCCCACTAGCAACCGTTCTGAGGTCACCATCAAGAGAGCAATGATGATTCATTGCATTATGCTTGGAAAAGAAGTGGAGGTTCATCATGTGATTG
>NC_029774.3:35496545-35497139 GCF_000817695.3 Arachis duranensis
ATACTTAACTAGGAGAATCAATAACACTATCTGAGTTCTGAGTTCCTATAGATGCCAATCATTCTGAACTTCAAAGGATAAAGTGAGATGCCAAAACTGTTCGGAAGCAAAAAGCTACTAGTCCCGCTCATCTAATTGGAGCTGAGTTTCCTTGATATTTTGGAGTCTATAGTATATTCTCTTCTTTTTATCCTACTTTGATTTTCAGTTGCTTGGGGACAAGCAACAATTTAAGTTTGGTGTTGTGATGAGCGGATAATTTATACGCTTTTTGGCACTGTTTTTATTATGGTTTTAGTATATTTTAATTAGTTTTTAGTATACTTTTAGTAGTTTTTAGTTAAAATTCACTTTTCTGGACTTTACTATGAGTTTTTGTATTTTTCTGTGATTTCAGGTATTTTCTGGCTGAAATTGAGGGTCCTGAGCAAAAATCTGATTCAGAGGCTAAAAAGGACTGCAGATGTTGTTGGATTCTGACCTCCCTGCACTCAAAGTGGATTTTCTCGAGCTACAGAAGCCCAATTGGCGTGCTCTCAACGGCGTTGGAAAGTAGACATCCTGGGCTTTCCAGCAATGTATAATAGTCCATAC
>NC_029774.3:35497635-35521275 GCF_000817695.3 Arachis duranensis
GGGCGTTAGTGACAGATGCAAAAGAATCACTGGATTCTATTCCGGCCTGATTGAGAACCGACAGATGGATAGCCGTGCCGTGACAGGGTGCGTTGAACATTTCCACTGAGAGGATGGGAGGTAGCCACTGACAACGGTGAAACCCTTGTATACAGCTTGCCATGGAAGGAGCCCTGCGTGCTTGAAGAAGAAGACAGTAGGAAAGCAGAGATTCAGAAGATGGAGCATCTCCAAAACCTCAACCTGTTTTCCATTACTGCAAAACAAGTACTTATTTCATGTTCTTTTACTTCTCACAATCAACCCTGATAATTATTGATATCCTGACTAAGATTTACAAGATAACCATAGCTTGCTTCAAGCCGACAATCTCCGTGGGATCGACCCTTACTCACGTAAGGTATTACTTGGACGACCCAGTGCACTTGCTGGTTAGTTGTGCGGAGTTGCAAAAGTGTGATTGCAATTTCGTGCACCAGAAAACAACAATAATATATGGTTCATCATAAATTGTTCCAGGGATATAGTGCCCGGCACACTATCATTCCAAGGGTATAGTGCCTGGCACACTATCATTCCAAGGGTGTAGTGCCTGGCACACTTTCAACATCCAACAAGTCCATCAACTTCAAATCACCATCAATCATCACCATTTTCTCATCTCAATCCACTTTTAATTCTCAATTCTCAATATTCCAAAGACATAGTGCCTGGCACACTCTCCTTCAATATCCATCAAGCTCATCAAAACCATCATCAGTTCTTAATTCCACAAGTTACCATCCACTCACAAGTTCTTAAGCCATTGCCAATAAAACACTTTGCTAGTCCACCCACAACTTCAGAAACCTAAGTCTCTATCTTCTAAATTCATATAGAAAAATTTCCAATTAGATCATTAATACATCTCTATTAATCTTATGGTCTAATTACTGCTTAGCAATCTTAAACAGTAGATAACAAAGTTTAGAAAGCTAGAGAACCCTTGAAAAACGAAGAAAAATCATTTTTCAGCAAAACAGGGTGTATGCGTACGTATGCATTATGTATGCTTACGCATACATACATTTTGGCCCATTTCGCGTACGCAAACACATGTATGCGTACGCAGGTGCCAAACAGAATGGCACTCTCGCGTATGGGGTATTCGCGTACGCATGCATTCCCAGACTTAGAAAATTTTGCAAAGTTGCAGAAATCAGTTTTAAACACCAAACTTTAAACATTCATAACTTCCTCTATAAAAATCCATTTTCATCAAACTTTATATCAATTTAAAGATCTTTGAATGAACTTTAATCTAAGATAAATTCCAACCAATTTAAAAAACTGAGGCTCAAGTTATGATCCGTCAAAGTTCATTAAAAACTAGTTTTACCAACAATTAACTAAGTTCTCAAACTTCCAAATTTCGCAACCAAACCAAACCAAAACATACCCAATTCATCACAAAATACTACCACACACTACACTTTACCATTCCATTGTACTTTCATCACTTCCACACCTAATTCACTCAACCCTTCCTCATAAATCAACACAATTCTATAATTCCAATTCAATATTTCATACCAATAATCTACACAATCTAATTCCTCATATACACTCTTCCTCAATTACAACATCATCACATCACTCTCATAGCATCACAATCATTATATCATAATTATCATTATTCAATCTCAATTTTAACAATCAACTCCATTCACCAAAAATAATATTCAAAATACAATATCATCATATATTCATCATATTTCATATATCACACACTCTAACACTGTAGATCATCCTCTTCATCATCAAACATAATTTCACATATAATCAATCATACACAACTATCATTCAATCCTATCTTAGAGTCAACTAGCTTAAATGTCCAGAAACATTACATAATATATAAAAAAAACTGAAATAATACCTTGGCCAATTTCCAAAATGCACCAAACATCAAAACGAAGCCACCAAACTCGATCCAAAGCCTCAAACCAACTCCAACAAACACCAAAACACAATCTTATCCAACGAGATTAGGGGCAAAACTCCAATAATATTCTAATGCTAGATAACCCCCACTTTGTTTAAATAGAAACGAAGACTTCGGTGAAAGCTTCGTGTGGCCACAAACGGCTCATCAATCGGAGCTCCGGAGAGAAAGTTATAATTATTTGAAGATCAAAGGGATTAAGGTTTTGATTTCCCTTTTCTCTCTTCTCTCTATCCGCCCCTCTCTCATTCTCTAGGGTAAATGAGCTGAAATACTCATTAGTTAGGTTTATATATGTTGGGCTTTGACCCAACTTAGGTCCGGTCTAATCCGTTAGCGTTTTTAGCCCTTTTAGCCCACTTTGGGCCAAAACATTTAGAATTAGCGCCTAATTTTCGATTCTAAATTATTTTTGTTCTTTCAAAACAATAAATTCAATTTTTAAAATCTTATTTTCTCAATATGTGGTAGTGGACACACTAGAGCTGGTATTGTTGGCTTAAGTACCGGTACACGTTTTTACAAAAACTTTCCGCAAAAGATACATTTTTTCACTTAAAAAATTCTATTGAATTCAAAAGATACATTTGTTCACTCAAATTTTTAAATTAAGATGTATAAATTTTTGAACCGATTCTGGACAGTTAAAATTATTATTTTATTAAAGCAGTTTTACGTGAAAACTCAGGTTCTTACAGTTATCACCCTTAGACGATAACCACCATGAACATGGAGAGTAACCTCCCATTCTGTAAAAGGGTAACGACCCATGATCTTCATAAGTCATCCCTAAAGAATGACTAAGTCCAACATTACTACTCTATAAATACCCCCAACACATGTATTTTTTTCAATTTAATCTGACCTTAAACTTGCTTAAACTCTTACTGACTTAGACATCATAGTCCCTTGCAAGTACCCCCTACTGCTGTCTAGGCGAGGACATTGGATAAACTACCGTCTCGGTATCCAAGTCGAATTTCTTTCCAAAGACGTTTGGACCTCACATACAGGCCCAAATTCATCTTAATTTTAGGTAACACCACGGAACACAAATATATACATGAATGAAGGAATATTTCTAAAAAAAAGATACAAAATAATGTGGATGATGAACAATGACATGATATATGACAAGATTATTTATGTCATATTTTGACTACTAATGTCAAATTGTGACTTTTAAATAATTATTTTTTCACGTCTATTTCACAAACAAATAAAGGTTACTATATTACATTAAATATTCATCCAACTAAATAACTGATGTACGGAAGGATACGTAGTGTACCAGTCTTTCTAATCTTTTTTGCATGAAAAATCCCATTAGAATATCACCCAATACACTTCACAATCCACATACACAGCTTTTGTTTTTTTGGTGGGACATGTATCTATTTAAGCTTCTGATAACTCATTAATATCTCATGCAAACAAAAACGATGAAACATGGCTCTAATTTTGCACCCAACATTTCTTTTTCTCACTATAATAGTGCTCGCACTTTTCTTCACCACTGTTTCCACTTCCTTCGAATTCTCTTCTCAACGTCATTGCTTCCATACACCCATAACAAACCTAACCGAATCCAAATCTTTCTCTTTCATCTTCTTTCAAACTACAGCTATACCCAAGGCACTCTTTGCACAGGTCACCATAAAGAGGACCATCTCAATCACTTCAAAAGTCCTGAAATGACTTTGTATGATGGAACTACTGATCCAAGGAACAACCTCAGTAATTTCAAAAGTCGGTATACCTGGCAGGAGCGTCTGATGCAACTTGGTGCAAAGCCTTTCTGACTACCCTCATTAAGGCAGCTTTCAAATGGTTTGACGGGTTGCCAGCTAGGTAAGTCATGTGTTTTAACGATTTAGCTTGTGGTTTTCTAACACACTTTTCAATCCAAAAGGATAAAGATTAAATATGCTCTAAGTTTGAAGTCAGAGAGTCACTGAAAGCCTACATGAAAAGATATAACAAAACCTGCTTGAAAATCTAGCATTTACCTACTGAAGCAGCCATCATGGGCCTAATAAATGAGCTAAAAGATGGACCATGGATGACGTGTAAGTAAAAGTAAAAAAATACATCAACATGAAAGAAACTACAGAGCTAAAGAGATCCCATCCAACTTAGGACACAAAGGAAACTTGCAATGAAAGTAAGGAGAAGGATAAAAAAATGAGAAGACAAGTCTTTTGGAGCAAAAGCTACCACTTTTACACCCCCTTAGAGTCTTGTTAGTGAAAGTTTATAGGGATATTTGCAATATGAAAAAACTCCCATGACCTTAGCCCATCATCAAAAGTAAGAAGGGAGGAAACAAAATAGAATACTATGAATACCACCGCATCTACGACCATCATGCCAATGACTGTTATGATATAAAAAGCGTAATAGAAAAATTAGCTCGTGATAGCCGATTAGATAAATATATCACTCTTACAAGGTCAAACCAAAGAAGAACATGGGACTCAGGAGATGAAAGAAGTTCTCGCGACAAAGACAAGAGCGAGGATAGAGTAAAGATCGCGGAAAGGCACATCTATGTCATAGCTTGGGTATTTGTAACTAGAGGAACCTCTAAGTCATCTAGAAAAATACATCTCAATGAGGTTTATCAACTGAAAGAAAAGTCGGGAATTCTACATTCCCAAAATCATTTTTACCAAGGAAGATGCTAAAGGGATCATCCTGGGCCACGACAACTAGGGTAGTGATCACCATGGTATTGGCAAATGCCAACTTGCATCGAACCTTGACAAATCAGGAAAGTTCAGTAAACATTCTCTTTAAGCCAGCCTTTGAGAAGCTCGGCCTCGAGATCAAAGACTCAAGGGCCTATCCGGACACCCTATTCAGATTAAGACAAACTCCGATCCAACTGATGGGATATATCAGCCTCTACACCACATTTGAGAAAGGACCAAGGAGCACAACATTAAAGGTAGATTACGTGATCATGGATACACCAACATTGTACAATGCACTGATAAGTCAGAGCACACTAAACTGAGTTTCTACTGTAGTTTCAATCCCTCACTTGTGTATGAAGTTTCTAACCAAGAATGGGGTGGTCACAGTTAAAGGAGATCAAGCGTTAGGCCGAAGGTGTTGCAATGAAAGCTTTAACCTTAGAGGACAGAAGGCCAGAGGACAAGTTGCCTTCCTTGAGCTCAGACGACCTAGGAAAAAAAAGGAATTTCAACTGTAATCCAACAGCAAGCTTAAAGAAGTTCAAATCAAGAATCATCCAGAAAAGGCACCAACATCTGAGCAAACTTCTAGGAAGATATGAAAAAAGAGCTTATCCAACTGCTACGAGATAACGTCGATCTTTTCTCTTGGAAGGCCTCCAACATTCCAGGTATTAAACGCGAACTTATAACCCATAAGCTGGCAGTGTTTCTAGGGTCTAAACCCATCCAACAAAGAAGGAGAAAGTTGAATGAGAAAGGAGCCAAGGACAATGAGGAATAAGTACAAGCCTTGCTAGAAGCTGGATTCATTAGGGAATTCAAATATCCATTATGGTTCACAAATGTCATTTTAGTCAAAAAGCACAATGGTACATGGAGAATGTGCGTAGACTACATAGACCTTAACAAAGCCTATCCAACGGATCCGTACCCTATCTCGAGCATTGACACTTAGGTTGACTCGGCATTTGGGTATGAATTCGAAACTTTTATGGATGTTTACTCGAGATACAATCAAATCCGATGTATGACCCGAATGAGGAAAAGGCATCCTTAATCACTCCAAAGGCTAATTACTACTATATGGCTATGCTTTTTAAACTGAAGAACGCAAGAGCAACTTACCATCGTCTAATAAATAAGGTTTTTTGACCTTTCCTAGGTAACATTATCGAAGTCTATATGGATGACATGCTGGTAAATACATAAAAGGCTTCCTTGTTAACGTCCAACCTCGCAAAAATGTGCTTGACAATAAAGAACCACAGGATGAGGTTAAATCCCACTAAGTGTGCCTTTGCTGTAGAAGCTGGGAGATTTCCTGGCTTCATGCTGACTCAACAACAAATAGAAGTGAACCCTAAAAAATGAACAGCGATCATCAATATGAAAAATCTGACCTCTGTCAAAGAAGTGCAACAGCTAAATGGGAGACTCGCTACGCTATCTAGATTTCTTACAGGTAGGGTTGTACACTGATCGGATCGGATCGGATATAGCCTAATATTCTACCTGATCCGCACTACACTCATCAAATCAAATCAAATACAAAATTTGCAATTTTTAAGGCCAGATTCAATGCGGGTCGGATATCGGGTATATTCGCATAATTCGGAAAATTGTTTTAAGGCCCTATTTTTATAAAAAAAGTCTAGAAAATCCATTTTCACTTTTTTTTTAAATCTATTTACTCCTAAAATATTATCAATAAAAATTCTCTTGAATAACAAAAAAAATATAAGATCTAAGTTTAATTATTCTAAGTTGAAGACTTGAAGTACAACATAAAATATTAAAATAACATATCATAAAATTCATAAAACAACGTACTAAAATTTATAAAACAACACTTGGTGAAACAACACACTAAATCAGCATTTCAGCATACTAAAACAACAAGCTCCAATTGACATATCTCTTTGAATTGACACTATATCAGCAACCATTTATTCCTATTAAGAAATACCAAATGAGAAAGATTAGTAAAACATGTTAGAATAATTTGAAGAAAGCAATGTAAATTCTTATAGACCAATACAAGCACTAGTGAATACCTAAGATGGTTGATGAAGTTGCATTCCACTTTAAACTTCAGGTTCTCTAACACTAGTAACTCCAAAAATTTCTATTCAATTCAACAATAACAGAATATATCATGGTATCTCAATGGTTTAAATGAAAGACAAAAATGAATAATAAAAGATAAATGAGTCAATTCATTATATACCTAAATCAATAATGGCATCTCCTTGAAGCTGGATTGGTATTTATCCCCCTTGTTGATTCTTCTAGTGTAGATCCAACGATACTTGATGGAGTAGGAATGCTCCCAACTTCAGATCCACCTCTGTTGTTAGTAAGCACTTGCTTATCAGCCATTCTAATTTCCAAACAAATGAACAATCCTACAATTAAATAAACTATATTAGTTTACAATTAAATAAATCATATCACTACAAAAATTCATTGAGTTCATTAATAATATTGATGCATATCAACTGTCAGATTTCTCGTCTCGGATGAAAAATACCAGGCACAGCTACCGCACGGCTAATCATCTTTCGGTTCTCACTTGTGTCAGAATAGGATCTCTCTATCCTTTTGTACACTGTCACTACGCCCAACATTCGTGAGTTTGAAGCTCGTCACAATCATCCCCTTCCAGATCCTACTCGGAATACCACAGACAAGGTTTAGACTTTCCAAATCTCAGGAATGCTGCCAATTGGTTCTAGCCTCTACCAAATAGGTTCTAATCTCATAGACTCGGTCCGTGGATTAGAGACCCAAGAGTTGCGCACTCAAGCTGTCACCCAATGACAACGTTGAGCTCAGATAGAATGGGAGTGGTTGTCAGGCACGCGTTCATAAGGTTGAGGATAATGATGAGTGCCACGGATCATCATATTCTCTATTTTGAAGTACGAGTGAGTATCTTAGAATAGAATCAAGCGTGATTGAATAGAAAACAATAGTAATTGCATTAATCCATTGAAATACAGCAGAGCTCCTCACCCCCACCTATGGGGTTTAGATACTCATGCCGTAGAAGATACAACATGAAATGTAAAAAATGTCATAAGTTGCTAAATGAATCTATAAAAGTAGTTTTTATACTAAACTAGTAACCTAGGTTTACAGAAAATGAGTAACTAAGTGCAGATAGTGTAGAAATCTACTTTCAGGGTCCACTTGGTGAGTGTTTGGGCTGAGCTTTGAAGCTTTCACGTGCATAGGCCATCCTTGGAGTTAAACGCCAGTTTGGGTGCTAGTTTGGGCGTTTAACTCCAGTTTTGGTGCCAGTTCTGGCATTTTATGCCAGAAAAGGGTTTCTGGCTGGCGTTTAACGCCTGTTTGGGCCATCAAATCTCGGGCAAAGTATAGACTATTATACATTGCTGGAAAGCCCAAGATGTCTACTTTTCAACGAAATTAAGGGCGCGCCAATTGAGCTTCTGTAGCTCCAGAAAATCCACTTCGAGTGCAGGAGGGTCAGAATCCAACAGCATCAGCATCTGCAGTCCTTTCTCAGCCTCTGAATCAGATTTTTACTCAGGTCCCTCAATTTTAGTCAGAAAATATCTGAAATTACAGAAAAACACACAAACTCATAGTGAAGTCCAGAAATGTGATTTTTGAATAAAAGTTAATAAAAACATAACAAAAAGTGAATAAAACATGCTAAAAACTATATGAAAACACTACCAAAAAGTATATAAAATATCCGCTCATCCCAACACCAAACTTAAACTGTTGCTTGTCCCCAAGCAACTAGACAAATAAAATAGGATAAAAAGAAAATTATGGTGCAATAAAATCTCAGAGTCTTTAACGAAGCTCAAATTCAAATTAGATGAGCGGGGCTTAGAGCTTTTTTGCTTCTGAATAGTTTTAGCATCTCATTTTATCCCCTGAAACTCAGAATGATTGGCTTCTTTCAGAACTCAGCATGCAAATAGTGTTATTGATTCTCCTAGTTTAGTATGTTGATTCTTGAACACAACTACTTTATGAGTCTTGACCGTGACCCTAAGCATCTTGTTTTCCAGTATTACCACCGGATACATAAATGCCACAGACACATAATTGGGTGAACCTTTTCAGATTGTGACTCAGCTTTGCTAGAGTCCCCATTTAGAGATGCCCAGGGTTCTTAAGCACACTCTTTTTGCTTTGGATCACGACTTTAACCACTCAGTCTTAAGCTTTTCACCTGGACCTTCATGACACAAGCACATGGTTAGGGACAGCTTGATTTAGCCGCTTAGGCCAGGATTTTATTCCCTTGGGCCCTTCTATCCATTAATGCTCAAAGTCTTGGATTCTTTTTATCCTTGCCTTTTGGTTTAAAGGGCTATTGGCTTTTTCTGCTTGCTTTTTCTTTTTCTTTCTTTTTCTTTATTATTATTATTATTTTATTTTTTTCGCCATTTTTTGACAAGCTTTGTGTTTTTCACTGCTTTTTCTTACTTCAAGAATCAATTTTATGATATTTCAGATTATCATTAATATTCTTCTGTTCACCTCATTCTGTCAAGAACCAAACATTACTCAAATTTCAGTGTAAAAAAATGCATTGTTTATGCATTCATTCAAAGAGATAAAGTAATGCCACCGCATATAAATAATTTGAATTTTTCTTATTTTGTACTCGAAATATTTGCACCCTTGCTCTTCTAAAAAAATCTACTATTTTATTCATATTTGATGATGATAAGAAGAGTAAATTATACCCGAATTGATAAAAATAATACTAATGCTCATGCAACTCTTAAAATAGGTCTCTAATAACAGAAGTTATCACAGAGTTAGGACTCAACAACCTTTATTTTGAGAGAGAAGTGCTCCCTCAATCTGTGGGACGGCTAGCTCTTCAAGGGACAACTTCTGGCGCTTTAGCTCCTGTAGCTCATGCCCTTGCTTCTCTTGTTCCTTGAGCAGTTTGCAAAGCATGCTGTTTTGATTATGCTGCTCTTCTTTGATTTGATCCATAGCTTCTTGCAGCTTGGTGACATATGCTTCTAAGCGGGCCCAATAGTCAAATTGAGGAATTTCTGGGAGGAGCTCATGCGCCCTCCTCTTGATGAGGTTGTCTTGAACTTGAGGTACATCCATTACCTTTTTGGTGATTGGGTGTTCAACTGGGATATACTCATCCACTCCTATCTTCACCCCCGCATCTTTACATAACAAACTGATCAAGCTTGGGTAAGCCAATTTGGCCTCAGTGGATTCTTTGTGTTGCAAACATGTAAATCTCACAAGGAATCAACTGATGAACCTCCACTTTCTTTCCCAGCATAATACAGTGAATCATCACTGCCCTTTTGACAATGACTTCAGAACGGTTACTAGTGGGGAAGTATAGAATGCCCAATAAATCTAGCCAGCCCCTAGCAACTGGTTTGAGATCTTCTCTCTTCAGTTGGTTTGGAACACCTTTTGAGTTGGTTATCCACTTGGTTCCAGGGAGGCATATGTCCTCTATAACTTGATCCAGCTTTTTATCTTTAGCCATTTTCCTATTAAAGGATTCTAGATCATCTTGTAGTTGAGGAAGTTTGAGGACTTCTCTCACTTTATCAAGGTGGAAGTAAATAACCTTTCCTCTGACCACAGTCTGAAAGGTGTGGAAGGCAGTTTCCTCTATTCTTTGCTTATCTGTCATCCACAGATTTGCATAGAATTCATGGATCATGTTTCTTCTAACATGTATCTCAGGATTAGCCAGGATTTCCCAGCCCCTGTTTCGAATCTGCTCTTCGATCTCCGGGTATTTGTCTTCTTTCAGATTGAACTTAACTTCCGGGATCATTGATCTTTGGCACACAATTTTGAAATAATGGTCTGCATGTTCTTTGGTGCAAAACCTCTCATGTATCCAAGGTTTTGGATTGTTTTCTTTCTTGCCTCTTGGAGTGGTTTATTTTCCTTTAGGGGCCATGATCTTGATCTGTGTTAGCTCAGTGATCACAGGAAAATCACACCAAACTTAGAGGTTTGCTTGTCCTCAAGCAAAAGAAAAGAAAGAAGAGGAATAGAAGGAGAGCAAGATTCGAATAATGGGTTAAGGGGGTTGGCCAAATGTGTATTTAAAAGGGAGGGGTAGGTTCGAATTTTTAGAGAAGAAAAGATAAAAAGATATGATTGAAAAAAAGATAAACATGATGTGAAAAAGATAAGATTTTAAAATTTAAAAGATTTGAAAAAGATATGAGGAGGTGAAATCTGAATTTTTGTTGATGCAATTAAGAATAAAAGATGATATGGATGAATTAAAAAGATTTGGAAAGAAATTGGAAAGATAAATGAGTTTTAAAAATGTTATGAAAAAGAATTAAGAAGAATTTATAAGATCATAATTTTTTTTTGAAAATGGAAATTGAAAGATGAATATTTGAAACATGTTTATGCAGAAAATTATGAATTAAAACATGAAAATTTGAAAAAAAATTGAATTGGAAATAAAATTCCCTCTCTCTTGCTGTTCTGGCGTTAAACACCCAGAATGATAGCCATTCTGGCATTTAACGCCCATCTGGTGGCCTATTTGGGTGTTTAACGCCCAGCCAGGTACCTTGGCTAGCGTTAAATGTCAGAAATCTTTGTCACTGGGCATTTTTCTGAACACCCAGAATAGTACCTTTACTGGCGTTAAACGCCCATAATGATAGCCATTCTGGCGTTTAACGCCCAAAATGCCTCTTTACTGGCGTTTTAACGCTAGTGAGCTTTTTTTTCTCTGTGATTCCTCTGCTTTATATTCTGAACCTTCATTTTCTGAATTATTTACTGAAATGTATTATCAAACATGAATAACAAAATTAAATAAACTCAAAACATCTGATTTCTGCCTATGGCTGGGTTGCTTCCCAGCAAGCGCTTCTTTACTGTCTTTAGTTGGACTTTACTAAGCTTTAATCTAGTATCAGTTTTGAGCATTCTTGCTCAACATTGCCTTCAAGATAATGTTTGACTCTCCGCCCATTAACAATGAACTTTTTGTCAGAGTTAATATCCTAAAGCTCTACATATCCATATGGTGACACACTTGTAATCACATATGGTCCCTTCCACCGGGATTTCAGTTTCCCAGGGAACAATCTGAGCCTAGAGTTAAATAGCAGAACTTTCTGTCCTGGCTCAAAGACTCTAGAAGACAGCTTTCTGTCATGCCACCTTTTTACTTTCTCCTTGTAAATTTTAGCATTTTCGAAAGCATTGAGTCTGAACTCCTCTAGCTCATTCAACTGGAGTAATCTCTTCTCTCCAACTACCCTAGCATCAAGGTTTAGGAACTTGGTCGCCCAGTAGGCCTTGTGTTCCAGTTCCACTGGCAGATGACAAGCATTTCAATACACAAGTTGGTATGGAGAGGTCCCTATAGGAGTCTTGAATGCGATTTTGTATGCCCACAGAGCATCATCCAAACTTCTTGCCCAATCCCTTCTATGAGTACTTACAGTCCATTCCAGGATTTGTTTTAGTTCTCTATTTGAGACTTCAACCTGCCCATTCGTCTGTGGATGATATGAAGTTGCCACTTTGTGGTTAATTCCATATCGGATCAGAGCAGAATTAAGCTGTTTATTGCAGAAATGAGTGCCTCCATCACTAATTAGTACTCTAGGGACACCAAACCTACTAAAGATATGCTTCTGGAAGAATTTCAACACTGTCTTAGTATCATTGGTGGGTGTTGTAATTGCCTCTACCCATTTAGATATATAGTCTACTGCCACCAGAGTATAAGTGTTTGAATATCATGGTGGGAAAGGTCCCAAGAAGTCAATACCCCATACATCAAATAACTCAATCTCTAAGATCCCTTGCTGAGGCATGGCATAACCGTGAGGCAGATTACCGGCTCTCTGGCAGCTATCATAGTTACGTACAAATTCTCGGGAGTCTCTATAGAGAGTAGGCCAGTAGAAGCCACATTGGAGAACCCTTGTGGCTGTTCGCTCACTTCTAAAATGTCCTCCATATTGTGATCCATGGCAGTGCCATAGGATCTTCTGTGCCTCTTCTCTAGGTACACATCTACGAATTATTTCATCTGCACACATCTTAAAGAGATATGGTTCATCTCACAAGTAGTACTTTGCATCAGAAACCAATTTTTTTATTTGCTGCCTAGTGCACGAAATTATGATCACACTTTTCACAACTCTGCACAACTAACAGCAAGTGCACTGGGTCATCCAAGTAATACCTTACGTGAGTAAGGGTTGATCCCACGGAGATTGTCGGCTTGAAGCAAGCTATGGTCATCTTGTAAATCTCAGTTAGGCGGATTCAAATAGTTATGAGGTTTTGATAATTAAAAGATAAATAAAATGGAAAATAACATAGAGATACTTATGTAATTCATTATGGGAATTTCAGATAAGTGTTTGGAGATGCTTTGTTGCTTCTGAACCTATGCTTTCCTATTTTTTTCATCCAATCATGCGTCCTCCCTTCCATGGCAAGCTGTATGATCCTCTCAGTGAAAATGGTCTGGCTACGGTTTCTGTATGGCTAATCAATTGTCGAATTTCTCGTCTCGGATGAAAAATACCAGGCACAGCTACCACAGGGCTAATCATTTGTCGGTTCTCACTTGTGTCGGAATAGGATCCCTTGATCCTTTTGCACACTGTCACTGTGCTTAACAGTCACGAGTTTGAAGCTCATCACAGTCATTCCATCCTAGATCCTACTCAGAATACCACAGACAAGGTTTAGACTTTCCGGATCTCAGGAATGCTGCCAATTATTCTAGCCTATACCACGAAGGTTCTAATCTCAGATTCAGATGCTCTGTTGTCAGAAGAGACGATGCAAATTACGGATCAGAGACCCAAGAGAATATACTCCAGTTGTCATCCAATGACTATGTTGAACATCATGTAGACCGCTTGTGGTTGTCAGACACGTGGATCTTGGCTAAGCGAGTAACGAAGATAGTGGGTGATTGTCACGGGTCACCCCTTCATTCTGACTTAACTGAATTGAGTACAAGAGTATATCTTGGAGAAGAAGGAGGCGTGAATTGAAAGAAAAACAATAGTACTTGCATTAATTCATGAAAAACAGCAGAGCTCCTCACCTTAATCTATGAGGTGTAGAAACTCCACCGTAGAAAATACATAAGAGAAGAGGGTCTAGGCATGGCCGAATGGCCAGCCTCCCAAAGTGATCAAAAGATCAAAAGATGATCCAAAGATCTCCAAATAGTCAAAAGTGATATTTATACTAAACTAGTAACCTAGGTTTACAGAAAATGAGTAGATAGTGCAGAAATCCACTTTCGGGGCCCACTTGGTGTGTGTTTAGGCTGAGCTTTAATGTTTTCACATGCTTAGGTCATCCGTGGAGTTAAACGCTAGCTTGGGTACCAATTTGGGCATTTCACTCCAGCTTTGGTGCCAGTTCTGGTGTTTTACGCCAGAAAAGGGTCTCTGGTGGGCGTTTGGACACCATTTTGGGCCATCAAATCTCGAGAAAAGTATGGACTATTATACATTGCTGGAAAGCCCAAGATGTCTAATTTTCAACGAGATTGAGATCGCACCATTTGGGATTCTGTAGCTCTAGAAAATCCACTTTGAGTGCAGGAGGGTCAGAATCCAACAGCATCTGCAATCCTTTCTCAGCCTCTGAATAAGTGTTTTGCTCAGGTCCCTTAATTTCAGCCAGAAAATATCTGAAATTACAGAAAAACACACAAACTTATAGTAAAGTCTAGAAATGTGATTTTTTCATAAAAACTAATAAAAATATACTAAAAAGTCACTAAAACTTACTAAAAACTACCTAAAAACAATGCCAAAAAGCGTATAAATTATCCGCTCATCCCAACACCAAACTTAAATTGTTGCTTGTCCCCAAGCAACTAAAAAAATAGGATAAAAAGAAGAGAATATACAATAAATCTCAAAATATCAATGAAGCTTAGTTCCAATTAGATGAGCGGGGCTAGTAGATTTGTGCTTTTAAATAGTTTTGGCATCTCACTTTATCCTTTGAAGTTCAGAATGATTGGCATCCATAGGAACTTAGAATTCAGATAGTATTATTGATTCTCCTAGTTTAGTATGTTGATTCTTGAACACATCTACTTATGAGTCTTGGCCATGACCCTAAGCATCTTGTTTTCTAGTATTACCACTGGATACATAAATGCCACAAACACATAACTGGGTGAACCTTTTCAGATTGTGACTCAGCTTTGCTAGAGTCCCCAGTTAGAGGTGTCCAGAGTTCTTAAGCACACTCTTTTTGCTTTGGATCACGACTTTAACCACTCAGTCCCAAGCTTTTCACTTGGACCTTCATGACACAAGCACATGGTTAGGGACAGCTTGGTTTAGCCGTTTAGGCCAGGATTTTATTCCTTTGGGCCTTCCTATCCACTAATGCTCAAGGCCTTGGATCCTCGTTACCTTTGCCTTTTAGTTTAAAGGGTTACTGACTTTTTGCTCTTGCCTTTTGGTTTAAAGAGCTATTAGCTTTTTCTGCTTGCTTTTTCTTTTTCTTTCTTTTTTTTCGCCTATATTTTTTTCGCAAGCTTTGTGTTATTCACTGCTTTTTCTTGCTTTAAGAATCAATTTTATGATTTTTCAGATTATCAATAACATTTCTCTTTTTTCATTATTCTTTCAAGAGACAACAATTTTTAACATTCATAAACTTCACTATAAAAAATATGCACTGTTCAAGCATTCATTCAGAAAATAAAAAGTATTACTACAACATCAAAATAATTAAACTAATTTCAAGATAGAATTCGAAATTCATGTACTTCTTGTTCTTTTGCAAATAGAAACATTTTTATTTTAAGAAAGGTGAATGATTCATGGAAAACTCAGCTTTAAGACATAGAAACTAGACACTAATGATCATGTATTAAAGACACAAACATAGACAAAACATAAAGCATAAGAAACAAAAAACAGAAAAACAAATAACAAGGAAATTAAAGAATGGGTCCACCTTAGTGATGGCGGCTAGTTCTTCTTCTTGAAGATCCTATGGAGTGCTTGAGCTCCTCAATATCTCTTCCTTGCCTTTTTTTGTTCCTCCCTCATGGCTCTTTGGTCCTCTCTAATTTCATGGAGGATAATGGAATGATCTTGGTGCTCCATCCTCAGTTGCTCCATGTTAGAACTCAATTCTCCTAAAAAGGTGTTGAGTTGCTCCCAATAGTTGTGTGGAGGGAAATGCATCCCTTGAGGCATCTTAGGGATTTCTTGATGAGGGACTTTCTCATGCTCTTGTTGAAGTCCATGAGTGGACTCTCTTGTTCGCTCCATCCTCTTTTTAGTGATGAGCTTTTGAGATTAATCTCTCCATCTCCTATGACTCAGAGTTGGAAGCAACTGCCTTCCCTTTCCTCTTTCTCGAGGTTTCTCTGGCCTTAGGTGCCATTAATAGTTATGAAAAAATAAAAAGCAGAGCTTTTTCCCACACCAAACTTAAAAAGTTTGCTCGTCTTCGAGCAAAAGAAGAAAGAAAGGATGAGAAGAAGAAGAAATGGAGGAGATAGAGGTGTGTGAATGGTTCGGCCAAGGGTGTAAGGAAGTGGTATTTATAGGCTAAGAGAGAGAGGGAATCTGTGTGGAAAGGGGTGGGTTTGGGAGGAAAATGGTTTGAATTTGAATGGTGAGGTAGGTGGGGTTTATGATGGGTTTTTGGGGAATAGTGGATGGATGTGAGTGGTGAAGAGATTATGGGGAAGAGGGTAGGATTTGATAGGTGAATGGTGTTTAAGGAAGAGTGTTATGGAAAGGTGTGAAGAGGAGAGAGAGTGAGTTGGGGTAGGTGGAGATCCTGTGGGGTCCACAGATCCTGAAGTGTCAAGAAATTCTGGTCCCTGCACCTTTTTTGGCGTTTAAATGCCCACTGTGTGCCATTTCTGGCGTTAAACACCAGTTTGCTGCCTTTCTTGGCGTTAAACGCCAGTCTGGCTGCCAATTCTGGTGTTTAATGCCCAGAATGCTGCCAGACTGGGCGTTAAACGCCCATTCTGCTACCCTTACTGGCGTTAAACGCCAGTCTGTGTGCCAATGGCGTTTAACGCCCAAAATACTGCTAGACTGGGTGGTAAACGCCCATTTTGCTATCCTTACTGGTGTTTAAACGCCAGTAAGCTCGTCCTCCAAGGTGTGCTATTTTTTATGCTATTTTTTATTCCGCTTTAGTTCTGCAGCTATTTTTGTGACTTCACATGATCATCAACCTAAAGAAAATATATACTAACAATGGAGAATAAAATTAAAAAGTAATTAATATAGATAAATAAAATTGGGTTGCCTCCCAATAAGCGCTTCTTTAATGTCAATAGCTTGACAGTGAGCTCTTATAGAGCTTCACAGATGCTCAGAGCATGGTTGTGGCCTCCCAACACCAAACTTAGAAGTTGAGTGTGGGGGTGCTGTCTGACTCTGTATTGAGAGAAGCTTTTCATGCTTCTTCTCCATGTTTACTGAAGAAGATCCTTGAGTCTTAAACACAAGGTAGTCCTCATTCAATTGAAGGACTAACTCTCCTCTATCCACATCAATCACAGTCTTTGCTGTGGCTAGAAAGGGTCTTCCAAGGATGATGGATTCATCCTCATCCTTCCCAGTGTCTAGGATTATGAAGTCAGCAGGGATGTAAAGGCTTTCAACCTTCACTAAAACATCCTCTACAAGTCCATAAGCCTGTTTCATTGATTTGTCTGCCATCTCTAGTAAGATTCTTGCAGCTTGTACCTCAAAGATCCCTAATTTTTCCATTACAGAGAGTGGCATGAGGTTGATACCTGACCCCAGGTCACACAGAGCCTTTTCAAAGGTCATGGTGCCTATGGTGCAAGGTATTAAGAACTTTCCGGGATACGGTTTCTTTTGAGGCAATGTCTGCTGAATCCATGTATTCAGTTCATTGATGAGCAATGGAGGTTCATCCTCCCAAGTCTCATTACCAAATAACTTGGCGTTCAGCTTCATGATTGCTCCTAGATACTAAGCAACTTGCTCCTCAATAGTGTTTTCATCCTCTTCAGAGGAAGAATATTCATCAGAGCTCATGAATGGCAAAAGTAAGTCCAGTGAAATCTCTATGGTCTCTGTATGAGCCTCAGATTCCTTTGGTTCCTCAATGGAGAACTCCTTGTTGGACAGTGGACCTCCCTTGAGGTCTTTCTCACTGGGAATCACTGCCTTTTCACTCTCTCCAAGTTCGGCCATTTTTGTTATAGTTATGGCCTTGCACTCTCTTTTGGGATTCTCTTCTGTATTGCTTGGGAGAGTACTAGGAGGAGTTTCAGTAACTCTTTTACTCAGCTGACCCACTTTTGCCTCCAAATTTTTTATGGAGGACCTTGTTTAATTCATGAAACTGAGAGTGGTCTTAGATAGATCAGAGACCATGTTTGCTAAGCTAGAGAGGCTCTGCTCAAAATTCTATATCTGTTGCTGAGAAGATGATGGAAAAGGTTTGCTATTGCCAAACTTATTTCTCCCACCATTATTGTTGTTGAAGCCTTGTTGAGGCTTCTATTGATCCTTCTGATGAGCGAATAATTTATACGCTTTTTGGCATTGTTTTTAGGTAGTTTTTAGTATAATTTAGTTGGCTTTTAGTGTATTTTTATTAATTTTTAAGCAAAATTCATATTTCTGGACTTTACTATGAGTTTGTGTGTTTTTCTGTGATTTCAGGTATTTTCTGGCTGAAATTGAGGGACCTGAGCAAAAATCTGATTCAGAGGCTGAAAAAGGACTGCTGATGCTGTTGGATTCTGATCTCCCTGCACTCGAAATGGATTTTTTAGAGATACAGAAGCCTAAATGGCTCGCTCTCAATTGCGTTAAAAAGTAGACATCCAGGGCTTCTCAGCAATATATAATAGTCCATACTTTGCTCAAGTTTTGACGATGCAAACTGGCGTTCAAATGCCAACTTCCTGCCCTATTCTAGCGTTAAACGCTAGAAACAGGATAGAAGCTGCAGTTAAACGCCCAAACTGGCAAAAAAACTGGCATTTAACTCCAAGAAAAGTCTCTACACATGAAAGCTTCAATGCTCAGCCCAAGCACACACCAAGTGGGCCCGGAAGTGAATTTCTGCATCATTTACTTATTTCTGTAACACTAGTAACTAGTTTAGTATAAATAGGACTTTTTACTATTGTACTCAAATCTTTAGATCATATTTTGAGACTATCTTTTGATCATCTTTTGATTTCTTGATCACGTTTTGGAGGTTGGCCATTCGGCCATGCCTGGACCTTCATCACTTATGTATTTTCAACGGTGGAGAGTTTCTACACCCCATAGATTAAGGTGGGGAGCTCTGCTGTTCCTCGAGTATTAATGCAAAGTACTATTGTTCTTCTATTCAATTCACGCTAATTCCGATTTCAAGATATTCATTCACACACAAGAACATGATGAATGTAATGATCAAGTGACATTCATCACCATTCTCACTTATGAACGTGTGCTTGACAAACACTTCCGTTCTACATGAAAACAAGCTTGAATGCATATCTCTTGGGTTTCTAATCAACGATTCACATCGACTCCCCTCTGACAATGGGGCATCTGAATTCGAGATTAGAATCTTCGTTGTATAGGCTAGAATCATTTGGCAGCATTCCAGAGATTCGAAAAGTCTAAACCTTGTCTGTGGTATTCCGAGTAGGATCTGGGAAGGGATGATTGTGACGAGCTTCAAACTCGTGATTGTGGGGCATAGTGATAGACGCAAAAGGATCACTGGATCTTATTCCGACACAATCAAGAACCAATAACTGATTAGCCATGCGGTAGCTGTGCCTGGTATTTTTCATCCGAGACGAGAAATCTGACAGTTGATTAGCCGTACAGAAACCGTAGAGGACCATTTTCACTGAGAGGATGGGAGGTAGCCATTGACAACGGTGATCCCCAACATACAGCTTGCCATGGAAAGGAGTATGAATGATTGAATGAAGACAGTAGGAAAGCAAAGATTCAAAAGGAATAATGCATCTTCATACGCTTATATGAAATCCCCACCAATAAATTACATAAGTATCTCTATCTTTATTTTATGTTTATTTATATTTTAATTATCAAAACTCCATAACCATTTGAATTTGCCTGATTGAGATTTACAAGATGACCATAGCTTGCTTCAAGCCGACAATCTCCGTGGGATCGACCTTTACTCACGTAAGGTTTATTACTTGGACGACCCAGTGCACTTGCTGGTTAGTTGTGCGAAGTTGTGAAAAAGAGTTGAGATTACAATTGTGCGTACCAAGTTGTTGGTGCCATTGAGATCACAATTTCGTGCACCACCTTCCATGAGAAATTTGGATGATTCCTCTATGAAGGATTATAGGTGTTTCCATAGGATTCTCCTATATAATTCACCTCTTCCATTGCAGGATTCTCAAGGTCATAAGCTTCTCCTTCAAAGGAGGCTTCCTTAGCACTGCCAGATGCAGCTTGCAATCCAGTCAGATTTTAAGAAATCATATTAATTTGCTGAGTCAATATTTTGTTCTGAGCCAATATGGCATTCAGAGTATCAATCTCAAGAACTCCTTTCTTCTGAGTCATCCATTATTCATAGGATTTCTTTCAGAAGTGTACATGAACTGGTTATTTGCAACCATCTCATTGAGTTCCTAGGCTTCTGCAGGGGTTTTTAATGAAGAGATCCACCAGCAGAGTGGTCCAATGACATCTTAGATAATTCAGACAGACCATCATAGAATATGCATACGATGCTCCATTCTGGAAGCATGTCAGAAGGACACCTTTTGGTTAATTGCTTGTATCTTTTCCAAGCTTCATAGAAGGATTCACCTTCCTTCTGTTTGAAGGTTTGGACTTCCACTCTAAGCTTGCTCATCTTTTGAGGTAGAAAGAATTTGGTCAAGAAAGCATTGACCAACTTGTCCTAAGAGTTCAGACTTTCTCTAGGTTGTGAGTCCAACCATATCCTAGCTCTGTCTCTTATAGCAAAAGGGAAAAGCATAAGTCTGTAGACCTTGGGATCAACCCCATTGGTCTTAACAGTATCACAAATCTGCAAGAATTCAGCTAAGAACTTATGAGGATCTTTCGATGGAAGTCCATAAAATTTGCAATTCTGCTGCATTAGAGAAACTAATTGAGGCTTAAGCTCAAAGTTATTTGCTCCAATGGCAGGAATTGAGATGCTTCTTCCATAGAAGTTGGAAGTTGGTACAGTATAGTCACCAAGCATCTTCCTTGCATCTCTGGCATTGTTGTTGGGTTCGGCTACCATGTCTGCTTCTTTTTCAAATTTCTCTGTATGGTCCTCTCCGGAGTGTAGTGCTTTAGCTTCTCTCAGCTTCTTCTTCAGAGTCCTTTCAGGTTCAGGATCAGATTCAACAAGAATATTTTTATCCCTGTTTCTACTCATATGAAAAAGAAGAGAACAAAGGAGTAGTGGAATCCTCTACGTCACAGTATAGAGATTCCTTGATGTGTCAGAAGAAAAGAGGAATAGAGGAATGAGGTAGAGAGAGAATAAGAAGAATTCGAACACAGAGGGAGAGAGAAGGTTCGAATTATAAGTAGAAGAGAAGTGTTAGCAAATAAATAGAAAGAGATGAGAGAGAGAGTATTCGAAAATCAAAACTCAAACAATTAGTTAATTAAAAAGATTTTTGAAAAAGTGGTTAGTGATTTTCGAAAATTGGAAGTAAAAAAATGGTTAGGTGGTTTTGAAAAAGATAAGAAATAGTAATTAGTTGAAAAAAATTTGAAAATAATTTTGAAAAGATAAGAAGTTAGAAAAAAGATTTTGAAATCAAAATTTAAAAAGATATGATTGAAAAAGATTTGATTGAAAAAGATATGATTTTAAAAAGATATGATTGAAAAAATATGATTGAAAAAGATTTGATTTTTAAAATTGATGACTTGACTAACAAGAAACTAAAAGATATGATTCTAAAATTCAAAGATTGAACCTTTCTTAACAAGAAAGTGACAAATTTGCAATTTTTTGAATCAAAACATTAATTGTTAGCAAAGATTTTTGAAAATGTGGAAATATAAGATTTTAAAATTATGAATTAAAACATGAAAATTTGAAGAAAAAAATTTTGAATTGGAAATGAAATTACCTCCCTTGCATCATCCTGGCGTTAAACGTCCAGAATGATATCTGTTCATACCCGAGGTCGAGCTGTCCGACCCGGGATGTTCTACCGACAAAGCGACCGACCTCTTCAGGTCAAGGACAATCCGACCTCTCCTCAAAGAGCTCGGCCAAACTACCAGGAAAGCCCAATAAAGGGCCCAAACAGAGGAACACGACCCGAATCCAAGGGCAGCCTAAGCCTATAGAGATAAAGCCAGTTCCCTTAAAGATAAGATGACCTCACTCGAAGATAAAGATAAGACTTATCTTATCTAAGGAAGGTCTCTCTACACCGTTATAAATACACTGGAGCACCCAGATATAACTCATACTCTGATTCTACTCAATACCTGCTTAATACCCTTGCTAACATAAGCATCGGAGTCCCTTACAGGTACCCCCCACCCTCCGGGGACGAAGGATCAGCACCACCATCAGGTCCAACAAGTCGGACACAACAGCTCCGACCAATACAGAAGATCTCGTCCGAGATCGACCTACAGTTTCAGGTAACCCTCGGAACATTGGCGCCGTTACCGGGGAACCTGGAAGTCATCCCATCATCATGGCGGACGACCATGACAACGACCACACTTTAGATCTAGAAGATAGAACACCGCACAAAAATGCGGACACCACACCAAAAGATACCTCCCAACTTAACAACAAGAAGAACTCTCCAAACGCGGGAGCCATGGATGCACTTCAAGACCGTTTAAAACAACTTGAAGAAGAAGCCCTACGTCAACAAGAGACCGAGAAAGACCTACAGAGGGAAATAAGGCGACGCCGGAAATTGGAGGACAAACTCCTAAAACTTGAAGCCGATATCAAAACTAAAGCCAACCGATCCTCTCCTGAGGATAGCTCCCGCAGGGAACAAGATCCATTCACCAAGGAGATCATGAAGACCAAAATTCCAAAAGACTTTAAATTCCCAGATATGACGTTATACGATGGCACTACAGATCCCGGCCATCTTCTCAGCAATTTCAGAAGTAGAATGTACCTCACCGACGCCTCAGATGTAGTTCGTTGCAAAGCCTTTCCGACTACTTTAACGAAGACGGCAATTAGATGGTTCGACAATCTACCTCCTAGGTCCATCTCGAGTTTCAACAACTTGGCCGAAAATTTTTTGGCCAGATTCTCTATCCAAAAAGACAAAGCTAAACACACTTGACGTTAGGATTTTTGCTAGTAAAGAATTTTATAAAAATATAGTCGCGTTGTAAGTATAGATTCTAAACCAACAGAAAATTCCTTCGTACAAACGTTTTGGTTGTCACAAGTAACAAATCCCTAAATAAATTGATAACCGAAGTATTCAAACCTCGGGTCGTCTTCTCAAGGAATTGCAGGGAGGTATGTTCTTATTATTGGTTATGCAAAGGTATATTTTGGGGTTTTCAAAAGGGTTGAACAAGTAATGTAAAATAACAAGTCGTCAAAATAATAACTAGTAAAGCTCTTGGTAAGGTATGAAAACTGGAAGTCCTATCCCAGTTATCCTTATCAATTGTGATGAGAATTGGATTTTTCTCCCACTAAGTCAACCTCTAACTATGAAAGTAAGTTAAGTGGATGAATTAATTTTAATTCCTCAGGTCCTAGTCTTTCCTTGGGAAAGGCTAGAGTTAGTGGAACTCAATTTAATTCTTGAAGAATTTCAATTTTTAGTCAACAATGAGTTTGATAACTCAAGAGTCACCAATTAATCAACCAGAGCCAAAAGGTAGAAAAATCTAAATTATTTATATCATAAATAAAAGAAACAAATCATAGATCTGAAAATACCTCAAATTATATTAA
>NC_029774.3:35524512-35527226 GCF_000817695.3 Arachis duranensis
GACGCAAAAGAATCACTGGATTCTATTCTGACATGTTCGAGAACCGACAGATGAATAGTCGTGCTGTTACAGAGCGCGTTAAACATTTTCACTGAGAGGACGGGACTGTAGCCATTGACAACGGTGATGCCCAACATACAGCTTGCCATGGAAAGAAGTAAGAAGGATTGGATGAAGACAGTAGGAAAGCAGAGAGACAGAAGGGACAAAGCATCTCCATGCGCTTATCTGAAATTCTCACCAATGAATTACATAAGTATCTCTATCTTTATGTTTTATTCATCTTTTAATTATCAATCCTCCATAACCATTTGAATCCGCCTGACTGAGATTTACAAGATGACCATAGCTTGCTTCATACCAACAATCTCCGTGGGATCGACCCTTACTCGCGTAAGGTTTATTACTTGGACGACCCAGTGCACTTGCTGGTTAGTTGTGCAAAGTTGTGATAAAGAGTTGAGATTGCAATTACCATGTTGATGGCGCCATTTAAACGCCAGTAAGGGCAGCAAATGGGCGTTTAACGCCAGAAAGGGGCACCAGACTGGCGTTTAACGCCAGAAAGGGGCACCAGACTGGCGTTTAACGCCAGAAAAGTGCAGCAGCCCGGTGTTTAACGCCAGGATTGGCAGAAAGGGCGTTTTGCATGCCACTTGGTGCAGGGATGAGCTATCCTTGACACCCAGGATCTGTGGACCCCACAGGATCCCCACCTACACCTCTCTCCACCCCTATATAAACCCATCTTCACCCCCCTCATTTTCACACATCATACACACTGCTTCTCCCCCTTGGCCGAATCACTCCCACTCCTCTTCTCCGTCCCTCTTTCTTCTTTTGCTCGAGGACGAGAAAACCTTATAAGTTTGGTGTGGTAAAAGCGTTGCTTTTTGTTTTTCCATAACCATTTATAGCACCTAAGGCCGGAGAAATCTCTAGAAAGAGGAAAGGGAAGGCAAAAGCTTCCACCTCCGAGTCATGGGAGATGGAGAGATTCATCTCAAGGGTGCACCAAGACCACTTCTATGAAGTTGTGGCCATGAAGAAGGTGATCCCCGAGGTCCCTTTCAAACTCAAAAAGAGTGAATATCCGGAGATCCGACATGAGGTCCAAAGAAGAGGTTGGGAAGTTCTTACCAACCCCATTCAACAAGTCGAAATCTTAATGGTTCAAGAGTTCTATGCCAATGCATGAATCACCAAGAACCATGATCAAAGTGTGAACCCGGACCCAAAGAATTGGCTTACAATGGTTCGGGGGAAATGCTTAGATTTTAGTCCGGAAAATGTAAGGTTGGCATTCAACTTGCCCATGATGCAAGGAGATGAACACCCTTACACTAGAAGGGTCAACTTTGATCAAAGGTTGGACCAAGTCCTCACAGTCATATGTGAAGAGGGCGCCCAATGGAAGAGAGATTCAAGAGGGAAGCCGGTTCAATTGAGAAGGCATGACCTCAAACCCGTGGCTAGATGATGGTTAGAGTTTATCCAACGCTTAATCATTTCCACTAGCAATCGGTCTGAAGTTACTATAGATCGGGCTATCATGATTCATAGCATCATGATTGGAGAGGAAGTAGAAGTTCATGAGGTTATATCCCAAGAACTTTATAAGGTGGCAGACAAGTCCTCTACCTTGGCAAGGTTAGCCGTCCCTCATCTCATTTGTCACCTCTGTAATTCAGTTGGAATTAACATAGAGGGAGACATCCTCATTGATGAGGACAAGCCCATCACTAAGAACAGGATGGAGCAAACAAGAGATCCCACTCATCATGAAATCCCTGAGATGCCTCAAGGGATGCACTTTCCTCCACAAAACTATTAGGAGCAAATCAACACCTCCATAGGAGAATTGAGTTCCAACATGGGACAACCAAGGGTGGAGCACCAAGAACATTCCATTCTCCTCCATGAAATTAGAGAAGATCAAAGAATCATGAGAGAGGAGCAACAAAGGCAAGGAAGAGACATTGAGGAGCTCAAGCACTCCATAAGATCTTCAAGAGGAAGAACAAGCCGCCATCATTAAGGTGGACCCGTTCTTTAACTTCCTTGTTCTTTATTTTCCTTTTTTTCGAAAAATATGCTTTATGTTTATCTATGTTTGTGTCTTATGATCATTAGTGTCTTAGTGTCTATTCCTTAAAGTTATGAATATCCTATGAATCCATCACCTTTCTTAAATGAAAAATGTTCTTAATTGAAAAAGAGAAGAATTGCATGAATTTTGAATTTTATAACAGATTAATTATTTTGATGTGGTGGCAATACTTTAACTTCTGAATGTATGCTTGAACAGTGCATATGTCTTTTGAATTTGTTATTCATGAATGTTGGCTCTTGAAAGAATGATGAAAAAGGAGACATATTATTGAGGATCTGAAAAATCATAAAAAAAATGATTCTTGAAGCAAGAAAAATGATCTGAAAAATCATCAAATTGATTCTTGAAGCAAGAAAAAACAGTGAAAAGCTTGCACAAAAAAAAAGAGAAAGAGCAAGCAGAAAAAGCCAAAAGCCCTTTAAACTAAAAGGCAAGGGTAAAAATAAAAAGGATCCAAGGCTTTGAGCATCAGTGGATAGGAGGGCCTACAGGAATAACATCCTGGTCTAAGCGGCTAAACCAAGCTGTCCCTAACCATGTGCTTGTGGCGTGAAGGTGTCAAGTGAAAACTTGAGACTGAGCGGTTAAAGTCGTGATCCAA
>NC_029774.3:35527479-35536833 GCF_000817695.3 Arachis duranensis
TTTATAAGCTTTTTGGCATTATTTTTAGTATGTTTTTAGTATGTTTTAGTTAGTTTTTAGTATATTTTTATTAGTTTTTAGTTAAAATGCACTTTTCTAGACTTTACTATGAGTTTGTGTGTTTTTCTGTGATTTCAGGTATTTTTCTGGCTGAAATTGAGGGACCTGAGCAAAAATCTGATTCAGAGGTTGAAAAAGAACTGCAGATGCTGTTGGATTCTGACCCCCCTGCACTCGGAGTGGATTTTCTGGAGCTACAGAAGCCCAATTTACGCGCTCTCAATTGCGTTAGAAAGTAGACATTTTGGGCTTTCCAGCAATATATAATAGTTCACACTTTTTCTGAGATTTGATGGCCCAAACTGGCGTTCCAAATCAGCTCATGACTGCCCGGTGTTAAACGCCGGAACTGGCATAGAAGTTGGAGTTAAACGCCCAAACTGGCACAAAAACTGGCGTTTAACTCCAAGAAAAGTCTCTACACATAGAAGCTTCAATGCTCAGCCCAAGCACACACCAAGTGGGCCCGGAAATAGATTTTTACGTCATTTACTCATTTTTGTAAACCCTAAGCTACTAGTTCTCTATAAATAGGACCTTTTGCTATTGTTTTTTCATCTTTGGATCAATTTAGATCTTAGGATCATCTTTGGACGTCTAGTTCTTAGATCATGGAGGCTGGCCTCACGGCCATGCCTAGACCTTGTTCTTATGTATTTTCAACGGTGGAGTTTCTACACACCATAGATTAAGGTGTGGAGCTCTGCTGTACCTCGAGTATTAATGCAATTACTATTGTTCTTCTATTCAATTTAGCTTATTCTTGTTCCAAGATATTCATTCGCACTCAAGAACTTGATGAATGTGATGATTATGTGATGCTCATCATCATTCTCACTTATGAACGCGTGCCTGACAACCACTTCCATTCTACATGCAAACAAGGCTTGAATATGTATCTCTTGGATTCCTTAATCAGAATCTTCGTGGTATAAGCTAGAATTGATGGCGGCATTCAAGAGAATCCGGAAGCTCTAACCTTGTCTGTGGTATTCTGAGTAAGATTCAATGATTGAATGACTGTGACGAGCTTTCGTGCGGTGACAGAGCGCGTTAAACATTTTCACTGAGAGGATGGGACTGTAGCCATTGACAACGGTGATGCCCAACATACAGCTTGCCATGGAAAGAAGTAAGAAGGATTGGATGAAGACAGTAGGAAAGCAGAGAGACGGAAGGGACAAAGCATCTCCATGCGCTTATCTGAAATTCTCACCAATGAATTACATAAGTATCTCTATCTTTATGTTTTATTTTTATTCATAAATCACCCATAACCATTTGAATCTACCTGACTGAGATTTACAAGATGACCATAGCTTGCTTCATACCAACAATCTCCGTGGGATCAACCTCGTACCATGTTGATGGCGTCATTGATGATCACAATTTCGTGCACCAGCATGCTAGATGTACAAGTGGACGGGGGTTGTTGTTCCTCAGCTGGTGCTCTCTTTGTTCCTTTCCTTGCCGGTGGTTTGGGAGTAGCTTTCTCTGTACCCTTCTTGGTGGCCATCCTGAAAAGGAAAAAAGAAAGTAACTTTTAAAGCTAAGGGTTAGAGCAAGGAAGAGAACGGGAAAGGTGGTAATCAATGCACAGTAAAGAAGAATGACGTTAACACATGGTCATGACTACATGTGAAAAGTCATCAATGGAAATATAGCAAGTGCATGTAATGACAATTAAATGCAAGATGTTTATTGGCATGCTGGCAAAGGCATCAGTAGCATAGATCAAGAATTCAATATCCAAGTTAGATTACTAAGTCTTTCAAACTAACAACATGTTTGTAATAACAATTATATTTAATTAATAAAATATAAAAAGGGTTTTGTGAAAAGCAGGCATTTAGAGTAGTAGATTTAAACGAAATCTAAAAAAGAAGTAGTGCAAAATGCCATATGGGCGTTTTCACAAACACATAGCATGCATGTTAAATAAGGTATGGAAAATATTAATTTGAACATGCAAGTAACCTTATAAAAAATAATATATAATTGTTAAACAAGTCCGAAACAATCCATAAGCAACATATAAAAATAATGACCCAAATAAATCTCCAACACCAATAGGAGGAAAAGAAAGAAAAAGAAAAAGAAGGGAAAGAAAAGATTTAGATATGGGGAAGAAAAGATAAGTTATTTGGCTGATTTGGAAAGTGGTGCGGCGCATATGACGCGGACGCATGGGGCACCCGTTCACACGGGTAGCATGTAAGTGAGGTGACGTGGGAGCGTCGGTCATGCGGACACGTGACATGGTTTGTGCTAGTGGCGCGAGGGCAGCCTCGCACTCGCACAACTCTTTGTTCGAAAATCATATTGCCACTTTTGAGGGTGACGTGGTCACGTGGTTGACGCGATCGCGTGGATGGCTAAATTATGAAAACGGCGCGGACGCGTGGGGCACGCGTACGCGTGGTAGGGCTTGTGCGTCTAGCACGAGTCCAGCCCCATTCCAGCCCAACTTTCGGCCTTACACCCTTTTTACGTCGATTTACAGGGCCACGTGGTCATGTGGGTGACCCGGACGCGTGGGGAGGCTATTGCGGACATGACGCGGACGCGTCTTCGATGCGGTTGCGTGGATCAATTTGTGCCAAAGGCACGCCTCCAGCTACGCTCTCGCATGATTCTCTGTTCACTTTTCTTTTCTTTCCAATGCACTGGTGACGCGGACGCGTCAGCGACGCTGCCGCGTCGCGTGCGTGCTTTTTTTTTTTGATGCAGTATGCAGAATACAAAGAATGTTATGCAAAATTCCAGGTTCCATGAAATAAAATAAATCTCAAAAACAAACAAAATGAAATAGAATTAAATTGAAAAAGAACGATCATACCATGGTGGGTTGTCCCCCACCTAGTACTTTTAGTTAAAGTCCTTAAGTTGGACATTTGGTGAGCTTCCTGTTATGGTGGCTTGTGCTTGTATTCATCCAAAAATCTCCACCAGTGTTTGGAATTCCAGTAGCCTCCGGGATCCCAAACTAGGCGCAGAAATCCTTCAAGTAAGTTAAAGCAAGTAACAAGGCCCCAAGAGTGTTGATTGCCAGAATGAATTCCGGGGTCCCAAACCTTGCTTTTGCACCCGTCTTCTTGTTGATCTTTAGTGTTCCAACCAGGTGGCAGGCAATCTGAATTCTCACTAAAGCCGCCAAACAACTTCCTAGACCCATTCAGTTGAGCTTTACACCAACCTTTGCGTTTAAATTTTGAGCATACAACCATAATGAACTTTGCAGGACAATTCTTACCACTGACCATCTTCCTCTTACTCTTAATGCCAAAAAGAGCTCTAAGCTGACCATCCGTCTCTAGTAGCCCATACTCAAGTGGGAAAGTAAAGGATAAGGATAGGAATTTTACCCACTTGAATGTTGTGTTGGACGGTAGTGGTCTTGGGAGAGATATTTCTAACGAATTTGCAAGCTCCACTCCCTTGTGCTCTTCTCTAACAACTTCCACCTCTTTGTAAGCTTCTTCAATTTCAACCTCTTCCTCTTGGTGGCTTTCTTCTAATTCAACATCTTCTTCATTGTTTACCAAGGGCATGGGAGGTTGTGCTTCTTCTTCTTTAAACTCCATCTCTTGATCAACCTCTTCCAAGTCTTCAACCATGACATGCCTTGGAGGTTGTACATCCTCCTCAACATTAATTTCAAGCATCTTGGAATGAGGCTTTATGAATGGACTTTCCAATGGAGGTTCAGCATCTCCTAAGTCTTCAACCACTTCTTCTTCTTCAATAATTCTGGCTTCCTCCACTTGTTCCAGTACAAATTCATGCTCCTTACTGTCCACTGGAGTTTCTAATGTCTCCTTCATGCTACGTTCTTCATTAGATTGTCCACATGAAGCCATGGGGGTTCCTTGAGTGTCCGAACATCGGGAGGCTAATTGATTTATCGCTTGATTCAATTGATGAAGGGTTGCGTGAAATTGATCCACTATTTCCTGAAAATGATCCCTTGACTCTTGTTCCTCCTTGATGATTACCTTTCCATGACAACTCCCTTCAATTGCTCCTTCATCTTCAAGGGTCTCTCCTACCTTCACCTTTACTGCCTCCTCTAGCTCCTTATGAAGTATGGATTCGCGAAGATGATCCTCTCTCTCTTGTTCCATATCAATAGCATCATTGGGATCATCTTGCTCTTGGATTGATGGATGTGGGTGCTCTTCCATGGATGGTGGTGATGGGATGGGTGGATCATTATGTGGTTGAAAAGGAAGTGCACTAGAGCTTGAGGGTTGATTGTTGAAGGTATTTGGTGGTCTGATTCGGGCGGTGAGAGCTTGTATAGTAGAGTTTAGATCGATAAATGCTTTCTCCATGGAGGTTTGGGGTGGGTAGGAGGGTTCATTTGTTGGGAGAAAGGGTTCATGGTAGGAAGGTGGTTTATCTTGATAATGATAAGGAGATGGTGTATATTGAGATGGTGGTTCTAAGTATGGCTCATAAGGTGGTTGGTGTGGTGGATAAGGATTAGGGTCATATGGAGGTGTTTGGTGGAAAGGGGCTTGTGAGTATGGTGGTTCAAAGCTATGTTGAGGAGGTGGTTCATTGGCATATGATGGGGCTTGTTGGTAACTACAAGGGGTCCACCATACCTATCATCTTGGTGTGCATTATAGAATGGTCTTCGTCCATGATATCTTGGAAGGTGTTGTCGCCTAAAGGGTTGATCAGATCCTCTTGGCTCCGTCCATCTTTGATTGCTTTGCCCTTGATGCATATTCCTGTTATAGCTTTCTCTTCCTGCAACATAGTTGTAACCAGACTCATAGCCAAAGGGGTGAGAGTTCATAGTAGTAGGAGAAAATAAAAACAAAAACTAAAAAAAAGAAGATATTTTGAAAGAGATTTGATTTTTTTTAAAACAAGATAAGATATATATTTTTTTTGAAAAATATTTACAATAACCAATAATAAGGCACACGTTTGCAATTCCCCGGTAAAGGCGCCATTTTGAGGTTAGGATTTTTGCTAGTAAAGAATTTTATAAAAATATAGTCGCGTTGTAAGTATAGATTCTAAACCAACAGAAAATCCCTTCGTACAAACGTTTTGGTTGTCACAAGTAACAAACCCCTAAATAAATTGATAACTGAAGTATTCAAACCTCGGGTCGTCTTCTCAAGGAATTGCAGGGAGGTATGTTCTTATTATTGGTTATGCAAAGGTATATTTTGGGGTTTTCAAAAGAGTTGAACAAGTAATGTAAAATAACAAGTCGTCAAAATAATAACTAGTAAAGCTCTTGGCAAGGTATGAAAACTGAAAGTCCTATCCCAGTTATCCTTATCAATTGTGATAAGAATTGGATTTTTCTCCCACTAAGTCAACCTCTAACTATGAAGGTAAGTTAAGTGGATGAATTAATTTTAATTCCTCAAGTCCTAGTCTTTCCTTGGGAAAAGATATAGTTAGTGGAACTCAATTTAATTCTTGAAGAATTTCAATTTTCGGTCAACAATGAGTTTGATAACTCAAGAGTCACCAATTAATCAACCAGAGCCAAAAAGTAGAAAAAACTAAATTATTTATATCATAAATAAAAGAAACAAATCATAGATCTGAAAATACCTCAAATTATATTAACCAAAGAAAATCATAACATGAATGGTCATTAAACAAATAAAAGAGAAAATAAATAAATAAGAACACTGAACCTGAGATGAAGAATAAATATTCCTAATTTCTAAAAATCCTAATCCTAATCCTAATCCTAAGAGAGAGGAGAGAGTCTCTCTCTCTCTAAAACTACATCTAAAATTATGAAAAGTGAATTCTCCGTCTCCTCTTCATTCCTCCACTTTGCAGCCTTTAATCTGTGCTTTCTGGGCCGAAAACTGGGTCGAAGTCTGGAACGTACAGGTCGCAGGAAAGTGACGCGGAGGCGTCGTCCACGCGTTTGCGTGGATTGAGGTTCGCAGATGCGACGTGTCCGCATGGAGCGCACGTTTGCGTCGCCTATCTGTATGGCCACTATGGAAAATTATATAGCAAATCGAAGCCCCGGACGTTAGCTTTCCAACGCAAGTAAAACCGCATCATTTGGACCTCTATAGCTCAAGTTATGATCGTTTTAGTGCGAAAGGGTCAGGCTGACAGCTTTGCAGTTCCTTCAACTTCTTGTATTCCTTCCACTTTTGCATGCTTCCTTTCCATCCTCTGAGCCATTCCTGCCCTGTAATCCCTGAAATCACTTAACATACATATCAAGACATCTAATGGTAATAAGAGAGGATTAATATTAGCAAATATAAGGCCAAAGAAGCATGTTTTCAATCATAGCACAAAATCAGGAAGGAGAACGTAAACTCATGCAATTAGTATGAATAGGTGTACGAATGATTGATAAAATCCACTCAATTTAGCACAATATAAACTATAAAATAGTGGTTTGTTAACGCTCCAAGTCTATTAGGAATCAGGCTAGGAGAACGGGAAACCCTTCACAACTACATGAAAAGATTCAATAAGACATGCCTGGACATACAGAACCTACCAACAGAGGCCGCCATTATGGGCCTCATTAATGCCTTGCGAGAAGGACCTTTTAGTCAATCTATATCAAAGAAATACCCCACATCTCTGAACGAGGTGCAGGAACAAGCAGAGAAGTACATCAACATGGAGGAAAACTCCTGACTAGGAGAGACCTCGAAAGCCGGATTCGCCTCCCGAGATAAGGACAAAGATTCCAAAAAGAAAGAAGATCGACATGGAGAGAAAATAAAAAAATACCACAATTACACCCCCTTAGGGTGTCTCTTGTGGATGTTTATAGAGAGGTTTGCAACACTGAAAAATACCCCCAGCTCGGCCACTCAAAGGCAAAAAAGGAGGAGGAAATCGGGCTGAATATTGTGAATACCATTGGATCCGCGGGCATTCCACCAATGAGTGTTTCGATTTAAAAAATGTCAAAGAAAAACTAGTAAGTGAAGGAAATCTAGATCGATATCTGGCCACCCGTGACGATGAGCAAAGAAAAAGAAGAAGAGCAAAAGATGTCGGACAAACCGAGCAATCACCTCGTACACCAGAAAGACATGTTCACATGATACACGGCGGATACGCCGGAGGAGGAATCTCCAAATCATCTCGCAAAAGACATCTCAAAGACGTATATCATATCGAAGGGAAGGAGGAAGCACCCGACATCCCCATGATTACTTTCACCAAAGAAGACGCATCTGGCATCACATCAGGACATGATGATCCCATGGTCATCACTATTATACTGGCAAACGCAAATCTCCACCGCACGCTGATAGACCAGGGGAGTTCCACCGATATCTTATTCAAAACTGCCTTCAACAAGCTCGGCTTAGAAGAAAAATAACTCAAAGCATATCCGGACAGCTTGTTCGGACTAGGAGATACCCCGGTTCAACCGATGGGATACATCTCGCTACACACAACTTTCGGAAAAGGAAGCCAGTCAAGAACACTCAAGATAGATTACATCGTAGTCGACGTAAATTCAGCCTACAATTCCCTAATAGGTCAGACAACGTTGAATCAGCTCGGTGCAATAGTCTCAACCCCACATCTATGCATGAAGTTCCCAACGGTAGGGGGGATAGCTACAATAAAAGCAGATCAGAAGATGGTGCACCGCTGTTACAACAAAAGTCTAAACCTCAGAGGCAGAGGAGAAGAATTCCACATGATCGAACTCGGTGGAATTTAGAGGCGGGAAGAACTCCGCCCACAACCTGAAGGCGAAATAGAGAAAATCCAGATCGGGGATACCGCGGACCAAACGACCAATATCGGCACACTCCTAAAAGGGGACATAAAAGAATCACTCATACAGTTTCTACGAGATAACGTCGACCTCTTTGCGTGAAAGGTCCCATGCCAGGCATAGATCCCAAGTTAATGTGCCACAAGCTAGCAGTCTATCCAGGATCTCGGCCGGTGCAATAGAGGCGTAGAAAGCTTGGACCAGAATGCTCTTAAGCTGTGGAAGAGCAGGTACAAGCTCTACTGGAGGCAGGTTTCATAAGAGAAGTTAAATACTGATGAGCGGATAATTTATACGCTTTTTGGCATTGTTTTTAGTATGTTTTTAGTATGTTCTAGTTAGTTTTTAGTATATTTTTATTAGTTTTTAGTTAAAATTCACTTTTCTGGACTTTACTATGAGTTTGTGTGTTTTTCTGTGATTTCAGGTATTTTCTGGCTGAAATTGAGGGACCTGAGCAAAAATCTGATTCAGAGACTAAAAAGGACTCAGATGCTGTTGGATTCTGACCTCCCTGCACTCAAAGTGAATTTTCTGGAGCTACAGAAGCCCAATTGGCGCGCTCTCAACGGCGTTGGAAAGTAGACATCCTGGGCTTTCCAGCAATGTATAATACTCCATACTTTGTCCAAGATTTGATGGCCCAAACCGGCGTTCCAAATCAGCTCAAGAATTCCCAGCGTTAAACGCCGGAACGGGCACAAGAATGGGAGTTAAACGCCCAAACTGGCACAAAAGCTGGCGTTTAACTCCAAGAGAAGTCTCTACACGAAAATACTTCAATGCTCAGCCCAAGCACACACCAAGTGGGCCCGGAAGTGGATTTTTCTGTCATTTACTCATTCCTGTAAACCCTAGGCTACTAGTTCTTTATAAATAAGACCTTTTACTATTGTATCTTTGGATCTTTGGATCATTTTAGATCCTTTGATCACATTTTGGGGGCTGGCCTCTCAGCCATGCCTAGACCTTGTTCTTATGTATTTTCAACGGTGGAGTTTCTACACACCATAGATTAAGGTGTGGAGCTCTGCTGTACCTCGAGTATTAATGCATCAAAAGAATCACTGGATTCTATTCCGACATGATCGAGAACCGACAGCTGAATAGCCGTGCCGTGACAGGGTGCGTTGAACATTTTCACTGAGAGGATGGGAGGTAGCCACTGACAACGGTGAAACCCTACATACAGCTTGCCATGTAAAGGAGTAAGAAGGATTGGATGAAGACAGTAGGAAAGTGGTGGACGAAATTGTGATAAAAGAGTTCCAGGCACTGTTAGAGAAGCTTTTTCTTTCCACAACTCCGTTCAACTTAACCAGCAAGTGTACTGGGTCATCCAAGTAATACCATACGTGAGTAAGGGTCGATCCCAGAGAGATTGTCGGCTTGAAGCAAGATATGGTCATCTTGTAAATCTCAGTAAGGCATATTCAGATGGTTATGAGGTTTTGATAATTAAAAGAGAAATAAAACATAAAATAGGATAGAGATACTTATGCAATTCATTGGTGGGAATTTCAGATAAGCGTATA
>NC_029774.3:35536862-35537123 GCF_000817695.3 Arachis duranensis
AATAAGTGTGTGAAGATGATGTGCTCCTCTCGTATCTCTATTTTCTTATTATATTCATCCACTCCTTCCTACTCCTTTCCATGGCAAGCTGTATGTAGGGCATCACCGTTGTCAATGGCTACATCTCATCCTCTCAGTGAAAACGTTCCTATGCTCTGTCACAGCACGGCTAATCATCTGTCGGTTCTCAATCAGGTTGGAATAGAATCCCTTGATTCTTTTGCGCTTGTCATCACGCCCAGCCTTCAGGAGTTTGAAGCT
>NC_029774.3:35539170-35539769 GCF_000817695.3 Arachis duranensis
TATAGAATTTATTCATAGCTTTAAGACATAGTTACTACATCCTAATGATCATGAAGTAGAGACACAAAACATAGATAGACATGAAGGATAAAAACCGAAAAAGCAGAGAAAATAAGAACAAGGAATAAGTCCACCTGAGTGAGGGTGGCGCCTTCTTGAAGGTCCAATGGTGCTTTTTGAGCTCCTTTATGTTTCTTCCTTGCTTCTGTTGCATGATCCCTAGTGATTTTGGTGTTCTTATCCTTAGTTGCTTCCAATAATTATGTGGAGGAACATGTATCCCCTGAGGTATGTCAGGGATCTCTTGATTTGCAGTCAAATGTTCTACCACTGAGCTATAAACCCTTTAGATGAGTCTTTCCATCTCCCATGACTCAGAGGTGGAAGCTTCTGTCTTTTTCCTTGTTCCTGCTCATATAGGGAAGAAGAGAACAAGAAAAGAAAGAGGAATCCTCTATGTCACAGTATAGAGATTCCTTTATGTTAGTAGAAGAAGAAAGGGAAGAAGAGTGAAGAAGAATGGGTAAGGATAGAGGTGGTGATTTGAGATGAAGAGAAGTGAAGAGAAGTGTTAGTAAATAAATAAATAAATAGAAGAA
>NC_029774.3:35540586-35541345 GCF_000817695.3 Arachis duranensis
AATTTTAAAAAGATTTTGAAAAGATAAGATTTTTAAAATTGAAAATTTGACTTGACTTGTAAGAAACAACTAATTTTTAAAATTTTTTTGACCAAGTCAACCCAAAATTTCGAAAATTTGGAGAAAATTAAGAAAAAGATATTTTTTTGAATTTTTTTTAATTTTTAATGATGAGAGAGAAAAATATAAAAATGATCCAAAACATGAAAATTTTGGATCAAAACACAAGATGCATGCAAGAACACTATGAATGTCAAGATGAACACCAAGAACATTTTGAAGATCATGATGAACATCAAGAACTTATTTTTGAAAATTTTCAAGAAAAGAAAAACATGCAAGACACCAAACTTAGAAATTTTTCATGTTTAGACACTATGAATGCAAAAATGCATATGAAAAACAAGAAAAGACACAAAACAAGAAAATATGAATATCAAACAAGAAGACTTGTTAAGAACAACTTGAAGATCATGAAGAACACTATGAATGCATGGAATTTCGAAAAATGCAAGAAAAATTTTTAAAACATGCAATTGACACCAAACTTAAAAATTGACTCAAGACTCAAACAGGAATACAAAATATTTTTGATTTTTATGATTTTATTAATTTTTTTGGATTTTTATTAATTTTTTTCTGAAAATAAAGTTTAGAAAAACGAAAAAGAAAAGAAATATTTTGAAAAAGATTTTTGAAAAAAAAATTACCTAATCTGAGCAACAAGATGAACCGTCAGTTGTCCATACTCAAACAATC
>NC_029774.3:35541780-35542220 GCF_000817695.3 Arachis duranensis
CATGAATGCCGCCATCTATCTAGCTTATACCACGAAGATTCTGTTGGAGAATCTAAGAGATATGCGCCCGGCCTAGAGTAGAACGGAAGTGGTTGTCAGTCACGCGCGTTCATAGGTGAGAATGATGATGAGTGTCACGGATCATCACATTCATCAAAGTTAAGTGTAACGTTTATCTTGGAATAAGGATAGAAGAGAATTGAATAGAATGTAATAATAATTGTATTGAAACTTGAGGTACAGCAAAGCTCCACACCCTTAATCTATGGTGTGCAGAAACTCCACTATTGAAAATACATAAGTGAAAGGTTCAGGCATGGCCGAATGGCCAGCCCCCTAAAATGTGCTCAATGGCCTCCTAAGATGAAGAATAATACAAAACTAAGACCAAAGATGAAACGTGGTCAAAAGATGACTAATACACTAGTAAAAAGTCTTAT
>NC_029774.3:35542510-35543388 GCF_000817695.3 Arachis duranensis
TCTTCGAATAAAGTATGGACTATTATATATTGCTGGAAAGCTCTAGATGTCTACTTTCCAACGCCGTTGAGAGCGCGCCATTTGGAGTTTTGTATCTCCAGAAAATCTATTTTGAGTGCAGGAAGGTCAGATTCCAACAGCATCAGCAGTCCTTTGTCAGCCTCCTATCAGAGTTTTGCTCAAGTCCCTCAATTTTAGCCAGAATTTACCTGAAATCATAGAAAAACACACAAACTCATAGTAAAGTCCAGAAATGTGAATTTAACATAAAAACTAATGAAAACATCCCTAAAAGTAGCTTAAACTTACTAAAAACTACCTAAAAACAATGCCAAAAAGCGTATAAATTATCCGCTCATCAGAAAGCAGAGAGAGACGGAAGGGACAAAGCATCTTCATACGCTTATCTGAAATTCCCACCAATGAATTACATAAGTATCTCTATCTTTATCTTTATGTTTTATTCATACATCATCCATAATCAGTTGAGTTTGCCTGACTAAGATTTACAAGGTGACCATAGCTTGCTTCATACCAACAATCTCTGTGGGATCGACCCTTACTCGCGTAAGGTTTATTACTTGGATGACCCAGTACACTTGCTGGTTAGTTGTGCAAAGTTGTGATAAATAGTTGAGATTACAATTGTGCGTACCATGTTGATGGCGCCATTGATGATCACAATTTCGTGCACCAAGTTTTTGGCGCCGTTGCCGGGGATTGTTTGAGTATGGACAACTGACGGTTCATCTTATTGCTTAGATTAGGTATTTTTCTTCAGAGTTCTTAAGAATGAATTCTAGTGTTTCAAGGTGATGTTCTTATCATCACCAAAGCTGATTGATCTTCATCAATTTAGCTCTTGAATGCAATGTCCT
>NC_029774.3:35543555-35544027 GCF_000817695.3 Arachis duranensis
TCCAAAAATATATTTCTTGTTTGAGTCTAGAGTCTCATGTTAAGTTTGGTGTCAATTGCATGTTTCTGTTCTTTTTGCATTCATGCATGTGTCTTCATTAATCTTCAAGTTGTTCTTGATGGTTTCATTGCTCTGATTTTTAAATTCTCTTAACTTGAGTGTTTATGTGTCTCATATGCATTCTCATTTTGTTAGTGTCAGTAGTATACAAACTGCTAAGTTTGGTGTCTTGCATGCATTGTTATTTGATTTCAGTTGCATTTTGAATATTCCTCATCATTAAAAATCCAAAAATATTTTTAATTTGTGTCTTTTCAAGTCAATAATACAGAGAATTGAAGATTCAGAACATACAACAGAGGAATTACACAGAAAAAGCTGGGCATTCAAAACGCCCAGTGAAGAAGGGCAAACTGGCGTTTAAACGCCAGCCAGGGTGCCTGGCTGGGCGTTTAACGCCCAAAAGGGTAGT
>NC_029774.3:35544289-35545021 GCF_000817695.3 Arachis duranensis
AATTCAAGTATGCTGCCTTTTCTGTTGAGAAAGGTTTAATGTTTGAATCATATCTTTTCTTGTTAGCCAAGTCATTAATTTTTAAAATCAAATCTTTTTCCAAATTGTTTTTCAAACCATAACTTTTCAATCAAATCTTTTTTATCACATCTTTTTCAAAATAATTTTTCAATCAAATCTTTTTTATTTCTGATTTCAAAATCTTTTTCAAAAATCACTTGATTTCTTTTCCACTCTTGGTTTTCGAAAATCAATTAGTGTTTTTCAAAATGTTTTTAAAATCTTTTACTTAATTTTCGAAAATTTCTTCCCTTCTTCTCACATCCTTCTATTTATGGACTAACACTACTCCTCAATGCACAATTCGAACTCCATCTTTCATTGATAAGTTCAAATTTTCTACCCCTTCCTTCTATTTTTCTTTTCCTCTGACACCTCAAGGAATCTCTGTACTATGACATAGAGGATTCCATATTTTCTTGTTCTCTTCTCTTTCATATGAGCAGGAGCAAAGACAAAAGCATTCTTGTTAAGGCTGACCCTGAACCTGAAAGGACCTTAAAGCGAAAGCTAAGAGAAGCTAAGGCACAATTCTCTGTAGAGGACCTAACAGAAATCTTCAAAGAAGAAGAACCCATGGCAGCCAAAAATAACAACAATGCCAACAATGGAAGGAAGGTGCTGGGTGACTTTACTGCACCTACTCCCGACTTCTATGGGAGAAGCATCTCT
>NC_029774.3:35545443-35546624 GCF_000817695.3 Arachis duranensis
ACTCTGAATGCCATATTGGCTCAGAACAAGATATTGACTCAGCAAGTCAATTTGATTTCTCAAAGTCTGTTTGGAATGCAAAATGCACCAGGCATTACTAAGGAAGCTTCATCTGAAGAAGAAGCTTATGATCCTGAGAACCCTTCAATGGAAGAGGTGAATTACATGGGAGAACCCTATGGAAACACCTATAATCCTTCATGGAGAAATCATCCAAATCTCTCATGGAAGGATCAACAGAGACCTCAACAAGGTTTCAACAACAATAATGGTGGAAGAAACAGGTTTAGCAATGGCAAGCCTTTTCCATCATCTTCTCAGCAACAGACAGAGAATTCTAAGCAGAACCACTCTGACTTAGCAACCATGGTCTCTGATCTAATCAAAACCACTCAAAGTTTCATGACTGAAACAAGGTCCTCCATTAAAAATTTGGAGGCACAAGTGGGTCAGTTGAGCAAGAAAATTACTGAACTCCCTCCTAGTACTCTTCCAAGCAACACAGAAGAAAATCCAAAAGGAGAGTGCAAGGCCATCAACATGGCCGAATTTAGAGAGGAGGGAGAGGCAGTGAACGCCACTGAGGAAGAACTCAATGGACGTCCACTGGCCTCCAATGAGTTCCCTAATGAGGAACCATGAGAATCTGAGGCTCCCACTGAGACCATAGAGATCCCATTTGATTTACTTCTGCCATTCATGAGCTCTGATGAGTATTCTTCCTCTGAAGAGGATGAATATGTTACTGAAGAGCAAGTTGCTAAATACCTTGGAGCAATCATGAAGCTAAATGACAAGTTATTTGGCAATGAGACTTGGGAGGATGAACCCCCTTTGCTCACCAAAGAACTGGATGACTTGTCTAGGCAGAAACTGCCTCAAAAGAGATAGGATCCTGGGAAGTTTTCAATACCTTGTACCATAGGCACCATGACCTTTAAGAAGGCTCTGTGTGACTTAGGGTTAAGTGTAAACCTCATGCCTCTCTCTGTAATGGAGAAGCTAGGGATCTTTGAGGTACAAGCTGCAAGAATCTCACTAGAGATGGCAGATAACTCAAGAAAACAAGCTTATGGACTTGTAGAGGATGTTTTGGTAAAAATTGAAGACCATTACATCCCTGCTGATTTCATAGTCCTAGAAACTGGGAAGTGCATGGATGAATCCATCATCCTTGGCAG
>NC_029774.3:35547191-35548273 GCF_000817695.3 Arachis duranensis
CACTCTCTCTCTTCTTCACCCATTCACCAATCACCTCAACACCTCTTCCCCAAAAACCCTTCAGCTATCAAATCCCATCCTTCTCTTCACCACTCACACCCATCCTTCATAAAACCCCACTTACCTCACCATTCAAATTCAAACCACTTTCCCTCCCAAAACCCACCCTCCCATAGCCGAACCCTACCCCTCTCTTCACCCTATATAAACCCCTCTTCACTCCTTCATTTTCACACAACCTAAACACTACTTCTCCTCCTTTGGCCAAACCACAAAGCCATTTCCTTCTCCTTCATTTCTTCTTCTTCTACTCTCTTCTTTTTTCTTTTGCCGAGGACGAGCAAACCTTTAAAGTTTGGTGTGGTAAAAGCACTGCTTTTTGTTTTTCCATAACCATTTATGGCATCCAAGGCCGGAGAAACCTCTAGAAAGGGGAAAGAGAAGGCAAAAGCTTCCACCTCCGAGTCATGGGAGATGTAGAGATTCATCTCAAGGGTGCATTAAGACCACTTCTATGAAGTTGTGGCCTTGAAGAAGGTGATCACCGAGGTCCCCTTCAAACTCAAAAAGAGTGAATATCCGGAGATCTGACATGAGATCCGAAGAAGAGGTTGGGAAGTTCTTACCAACCCCATTCAACAAGTCAGAATCTTAATGGTTCAAGAGTTCTATGCCAATGCATGGATCACCAAGAACCATGATCAAAGTGTGAACCCGGACCCAAAGAATTGACTTACTATGGTTCGGGGAAAATACTTGGATTTTGGTCCGGAAAAGGTAAGGTTGGCATTCAACTTGCCCATGATGCAAGGAGATGAACATCCTTAAACTAGAAGGGTCAACTTTGATCAAAGGTTGGACCAAGTCCTCACTGTCATTTGTGAAGAGGGCGCCCAATGGAAGAGAGATTCAAGAGGGAAGCCGGTTCAACTGAGAAGGCATGACCTCAAGCCCGTGGCTAGAGGATGGTTGGAGTTTATCCAACGCTCAATCATTCCAACTAACCGATCCGAAGTTACTATAGACCGAGCTATCATGATTCATAGCATCATGATTGGAGAAGAAATAGAAGTTCATGAGGT
>NC_029774.3:35548367-35549177 GCF_000817695.3 Arachis duranensis
CCTCATCTCATTTGTCACCTCTGTTATTCAGTTGGAGTTGACATAGAGGGAGACATTCTCATTGGTGAGGACAAGCCCATCACTAAGAAAAGGATGGAGCAAACAAGAGACCCCTCTCATCATCAAATCCCTGAGATGCCTCAAGGGATGCACTTTCCTCCACAAAACTATTGGGAGCAACTAAACACCTCCCTAGTAGAATTGAGTTCCAACATGGGACAACTAAGGGTGGAGCACCAAGAACATTCTATTCTCCTCCATGAAATTAGAGAAGATCAAAGAATCATGAGAGAGGAGCAACAAAAGCAAGGAAGAGACATTGAGGAGCTCAAGCACTCCATAAGATCTTCAAGAGGAAGAACAAGCCGCCATCACTGAGGTGGACCCGTTCTTTAATCTCCTTGTTCCTTATTTTCCTGTTTTTCAAAAATTATGCTTATGTATATCTATGTTTGTGTCTTGTGATCATTAGTATCTTAGTGTCTATGCCTTAAAGTTATGAATGTCCTATGAATCCATCACCTCTCTTAAATATGTTACTGAGAATCTGAAAAATCATAAAAATGATTCTTGAAGCAAGAAAAAGCAGTGAATACAAAAAAAAGGGGAGAAAAGAAAACAAGAAAAAAAAAGAGAGAAAAAGAAAGAAATAAAGTTGTGATCCAAGGCAAAAAGAGTGTGCTTAAGAACCCTGGACACCTCTAATTGGGGACTCTAGCAAAGCTGAGTCACAATCTGAAAAGGTTCACCCAATTATGTGTCTGTGGCATGTATGTATCCGGTGGTAATACTGGAAGACAGAGTGCTTTG
>NC_029774.3:35549369-35549634 GCF_000817695.3 Arachis duranensis
TAAAAACCCCGCTCATCTAATTAATACTGATCTTCATAGATGTTTTTGGAATTCATTGTATATTCTCTTCTTTTTATCTTATTGGATTTTCAGTTGTTTGAGGACAAGCAACAATTAAGTTTGGTGTTGTGATGAGCGGATAATTTATACGCTTTTTGGCATTGTTTTTAGTATGTTTTTAGTATGTTCTAGTTAGTTTTTAGTATATTTTTATTAGTTTTTAGTTAAAATTCACTTTTCTGGACTTTACTATGAGTTTGTGTGT
>NC_029774.3:35550420-35570028 GCF_000817695.3 Arachis duranensis
GAAGGTCTAAACCTTGTCTGTGGTATTCTGAGTAGGATTCAATGATTGAATGACTGTGACGTGCTTCAAACTCCTGAGGGCGGGGCGTTAGTGACAGACGCAAAAGAATCACTGGATTCTATTCCTACCTGATTGAGAACCGACAGATGAATAGTCGTGCCGTGACAGGATGCGTTGAACATTTTCACTGAGAGGATGGGAGGTAGCCACTGACAACGGTGAAACCCTACATACAGCTTGCCATGGAAAGGAGTAAGAAGGACTGGATGAAGACAGTAGGAAAGCAGAGAGAGACGGAAGGGACAAAGCATCTTCATACGCTTATCTGAAATTCCCACCAATGAATTACATAAGTATCTCTATCTTTATCTTTATGTTTTATTCATACATCATCCATAATCAGTTGAGTTTGCCTGACTAAGATTTACAAGGTGACCATAGCTTGCTTCATACCAACAATCTCTGTGGGATCGACCCTTACTCGCGTAAGGTTTATTACTTGGATGACCCAGTACACTTGCTGGTTAGTTGTGCGAAGTTGTGATAAATAGTTGAGATTACAATTGTGCGTACCATGTTGATGGCACCATTGATGATCACAATTTCGTGCACCAAATACCCACTATGGCTTGCTAACGTCGTCTTAGTGAAAAAATCAAACGGGAAGTGGCGAATGTGCACTAACTACACCGATCTCAACAAAGCCTGCCCAAAAGATCCTTATCCACTCCCAAGCATCGACGCACTGGTCGATGCCTCCTCCGGATATAAATACTTCTCCTTTATGGACGCATACTCGGGATACAACCAAATCCCAATGTACCCACCCGACCAAGAAAAAACCTCATTCTTAACCCCAAAGGAAAACTACTGCTACATTGTCATGCCGTTTGGTCTTAAAAATGAGGGAGCTACTTATCAAAGATTAATGAATAAAGTTTTTTCGGATCACATCAGAAAAATCATGGAAGCCTACGTGGACGATATGCTAGTAAAGACACGAAACGAAGAGATGTTATTACCCGATCTGACCCAAGTATTTGACACTATAAGACGGCATGGTATGCGACTCAATCCCGCAAAATGCACCTTCGCAGTAGAAGCCGGAAAATTCTTGGGTTTTATGATCACACAGAGGGAAATCGAGGCAAACCCGGATAAATGCTGGGCCATAGTCGACATGAAAAGTCTGACTTGTGTCAAAGAGGTACAACAACTCAATGGGAGGTTGGCAGCCTTGTCCAGATTCCTGGCCAGATCGGCAATAAGATCTATCCCCTTCTATGCCACTCTAAGGAAGGGAAAGGAGTTTGAATGGACAGCAGAGTGTGAGCAAGCCTTCTAAGATTTCAAAAGATTCCTGGGACAGCCACCTATACTAACTCGACCACGGGAAGGAGAGCCACTCATAGTGTACCTCGTGGACGGAAGTCGGGCGGTAGCCTCAGCACTAGTCCGAGAAGACGACAGCGAGCAACAGCCCGTATACTTCATTAGCAAAGCATTACAAGGATCCGAGCTGAACTACCAGAAAATATAAAAGTTTGCTTACGCTCTCATACTAACATCCTGACAACTTCGCCCATACTTCCAGGCCAACACCATTAAAATTCAGACCAACCAGCCCATAAAAGGGATCTTACAGAAAACAAACCTCGCGGGCAGAATCTTACAATGGGCAGTCGAGTTGTCCAAATTTGATCTTCAATACGAAGCTCGGACGGCCATCAAATCACAATACCTGGCCGACTTCATTGCAAAATTCACGGACACACCGAAAATCCCCACAGAATGGAATCTCTACGTGGATGGTTCCTCAAATAAAATAGAAAGCGGTGCGGGTGTGATAATTGAAAGCAACTAGGGAACCCAAATTGAACTCTCCCTCAAATTCGGGTTCCCTGCCTCAAACAATCAAGCGGAATATGAGGCACTACTAGCTGGTTTGAAGCTGGCTAGGGAGGTTGGAGCTCAAAAGCTTATCATCTTCAGCGACTCACAGGTAGTTACTTCACAAATAGCAGGAAGCTACCAAGCCAAAGACCCCATCATGAAAAAGTATTTGGACAAAGCCAGAGAACAGCTCGGACAATTCAGAGAATATGAGGTCCGTCATATACCTTGAAAACAGAATGCCCGAGCCGACGCACACTCAAAACTAGCCAGCACTAAACCAGGGGGCAATAATAGAATCCTCATCCAAGAAATTCTACAGAATCCATCAATCTCAGAAGAAGAAAAAATCCTGGCCATAACAGGTCGCGATCAAGGATGGATGACTCCCATAATTAACTACCTTAAAACAGAAGCACTCCCCACATAGGAAAAGGAGGCAAAGAGGTTGAAACAGGAGGCACAATATTATACTATCATAAATAATACTCTATACAAAAGAGGGATTTCAATACCACTGCTAAAATGCGTGCCGACTTCCAACACAAAGAAAGTCCTAGAAGAAGTACACAGTGGCATTTGTGGCAATCACCTCGGAGCGCAGGCACTCGCCAAAAAACTACTTCGGGCAGGATTTTATTGGCCAACTCTACAAAAGGAAGCCATCGAATTTGTAAAGACATGTTCATCATGTCAGAAACATGCCAACTTTCACATCGCCCCACCAGAAGAACTCATCAGCGTGACCTCACCTTGGTCATTCTCAAAATAGGGACTCGATCTTCTCGGACCCTTTCCTCAAGGATCGGGACAAGTCAAATTCCTCATAGTAGGAATAGACTACTTCACAAAGTAGATTGAGGCAGAACCCCTAGCTAACGCCACTGCTCAAAGAAGTCAAACATTCCTATATAGAAACATCGTCACAAAGTTTGGGGTTCCATACTCTATCACCACAGACAATGTTACTCAGTTCATAGATGCAGGCTTCAAAAAGCTAGCGGCCGACCTGAATATAAGACAACAATTCACCTCTGTTGAACATCCCCAAGCCAATGGACAAGCTGAAGCTGCCAACAAAGTCATACTGGCTGGGCTAAAGCAGAGGTTACAGGATGCAAAGGGAGCCTGGCCCGAGGAGCTCCCATAGGTCTTATGGGCATACCGAACAACGCCACATTCCACCACAAAGGAATCACCCTTCCGATTAGCATATGGAAAGGAGGCAATGATCCTAGTAGAGATTGAAGAAAGGTTGCCTAGAGTGATCTACTATAGCGAAGAAGCCAACTCCCAACTTCAAAGGGAAGAGCTCGACCTACTTCCGGAAGTCCGAGAAAAAGCTCGGATAAGAGAAGAGGCATTAAAACGACGAATGGCTTCCAGATACAATCAAAAGGTAATACAGCGGGCCTTTGCTGAGGATGACCTCATTCTAATCCGAAACGACATTGGAGCAACTCGACCTGGAGAAGGAAAGCTGGCAGCAAACTGAAAAAGACCCTACCGAGTCATAGAAGTGCTGGGAAAGGGCTACTACAGGCTTTCCGAACTCGACGGGCAAGAGCTTCCTAGGTCATGGCACGCCTGCAACGTAAGAAGGTACTATAGTTAGGGATGATAAAGGACCTTGGGACAAGGCACACTCTTTTTTCTGAAAAGGTTTTTTAATGAGACGCCAAGCCAAGACCTACAAATCACCCGACTTAGGGAATTAACCCCCCGCATGTATATATTTGCATTCTCTTTTAATAAAATCTGTTTAGAGCTTCTACAAACGCTCAAGCTGCATTACTCTGAAACACTCATCGTCCGATTATAAAGCTACAGATCGACAGAAAGTGAAAATCAAATTCACTGCGCGATCGCGATAAAGACCAAAGATGAAAACCAAATTCATTAAAAGGTCGACCAAACGAGGGTTAAAACCCAATCTCTACAAAATTGGCAAAGGTGAAAACAGAATAATGCAAGAAGTTATAGAAAGTGCTCTATAGAAAGGACCTGACGAGGTCCTAATAAAATGGATTGCTATAAAATAACTAAAATACTGGCCGGCATAAAGAAGTCAGACCAGCCACAATAATCGAAGTTATAAGTAAAGCCCTGGAAAGAGGTCTGGCCAACCCTATAAAAGAGGATTACTATAACTTAGAAGAGCCTGACATGATGAAGTCGGATTCCCACGACCAAGTTACAAAGATAATCCCTGAAAGAGACCTGAACAAGGTCCAAGAAAGAGGATTACCAAGTAACTCGACAGGGCCCGACATGACGAAGTCGGCCCAAAATATAAAGTTACAAAGATAATCCCTGAAAGAGACCTGAACAAGGTCCAAGAAAGAAGATTACCAAGTAACTCGACAGGGCCCGACATGATGAAATCGGCCCAAAATATAAAGCTACAAAGATAATCCCTGAAAGAGACCTGAACAAGGTCCAAGAAAGAGGATTACCAAGTAACTCGACAGGGCCCGACATGACGAAGTCGGCCCAAAGTATATAAGTTATAAAAGTAATCCCTGAAAGAGATCTGAACAAGGTCCAAGAAAGAGGATTACAAAATAACTTAAGAGGACCCGACATGATAAAGTCGACCCAAAACATAAAGACACCCCTGAAAGAGACCTAAATGAGGTCCAAAAAAGAGGGTTACAAACAACAACTTGGACAAAAACCGACCTGAAGAAATTGGCAACCTCAGCATTATAATTCCTAATGAAGACCTGAACAAAGTTCAAATAAAATGAATTATTGAAAATAGCATCAGGCAAAGGAATCAAGCCGATCATGTCAAACAATGTTCCAACACTCCCAAAGCCTACGAAGATACCAAGACAAGCGCAGACAGACATGATATAAAAACACAAAGTTATAATAATAGCCAGCTTCAAAGGCCATCATGTTCAGCCCACGAAGCCTGGAAACTACTTTGTTTATCAAAATAAAGTTGCTAAACCAGCAACTAAAAAAGTGTCAAAAGTCAGCGAAATAAAGAGTTTAAAAGCTCACAAGTCGGGCTATCTACACAAGTAATTACAGAAATCAGTTAAACACCCGAAGGCTTCTCGGCAGCATCAGCACGGGGTGAAGGAGGGCGTGTCTGGAGAGGCACTGTGTCCACTGTCCCGTCATCCCGATTCAATATCTGGCAATCAGGATCTAATTCGGGACGAGCAGGAGCTGAAGAAGCCGACACAACAGAAGCTTTGACAATAGGCTCAGAGGGAAGCTCAACGTCATCATCATCAGGATCATCGGGGATGATATTGCCATCCTTCACAGTATTATCCAAACTAAATAAAGCAAGGTCGACCTCCGGGGCAAGAACCCAAACCTGCTCCTTCAGGTTCTCATAAGCAGTAGTTACGCTGCCTACAAGGTGACCCTGGAGCTCAGAATAATCAACCCGGGCCAACTCTAACTCCCCCCTGAGATGTATCACTTCTCGGTAGGTCGTGACATAGCTATCTTTGTGCTTCAATGCCGTATCCTCAGCCAACTACACAGAAGCCGCCAAGGCAAGAGAGCTGGCCTTCTCCCCTTCCAGCTCCTTATCCAGTTTAGTCACCTTCACTTCGAGCTCTTTCTTTAGACCCTTTATCCGATCGAACTCTCACTTAGCTTCCTCCAAAAAGGCTTTGGTAGCATGCAGAGGAAGATTTTGAGAAGTTCGATACAGAGCAGCTCCCATATGAGCCATCTTAACGCTGCTTCGAGTTATAAAATCTAAGTGATGAAGGAGAGAAACATCATCCATGGAGAGGGCACTATAAGGAGCAATCTGCTGGTCGACAAAGTCAATGGGGTCAAAATCAAGGGCATCCAGATTGAAAGGTTCAACGGTTCGAGGTCTTTTGGGAGGAGGGATGGCCGAAGAAGAAACCACACCAGCAGTGGAAGATTGTGGAGGATCCACTAAACGAATCCGAGGAGTAGGGATCATTCTCCTCGAGCCAGGAGAACTCGGTACAGACGGCTTCAATGGGACCTGAGAGGACCCTTCCCCATCCACCTGGGCCGAGGTGTTTTGAGCTGCAGTAGCTTTTCTCGCCTTTTTGAAAGCCTTCATTGCATCATTATTCTTGGCCATCTCTGAAAAAATGAAAAACAACAGTTTTACAGACTGGGAAAAAAGGAGAAAAGCAAAAACAAGAAATAGTATATATCAAGTAATACCCAATACATCTCGGATGAGGGAGGGGTCTCCCAAACATTTTTTGGTATCTAGATGAGGAGGTTTCCCCCAAAGATCCTCCAAAACCATCACAAAGGCCCGTTCGATCTCATCAAGCATTTCCCACGTATATCGGGATACTACTACATTCTGCTGCCAATGTAAAGGGAAGGATGGCTCACCATTCGCTTCCAGAAAAAAGGGACGAGCTCCCTCAACATCTCGAACCTTGAAAAAATAATTCTTGAAGTCCCTAAAGGACTCGTCATACATGGTAAAAACCTTATGTCCTTGTGCAAATCTAAAAGAAACCCACCAGGCTTTCTTTTTTAAAGAAATTCTGGGCTTAGTTAAAACAAACAAATAAAGGAAAAGAGTTTGAGAAGGGGTAACATTCAATTCCTGACAAAGAAGTTGAAAAATCTTAATAAAGCCCCAGGAGTTTGGATGAAGCTGGGACGGAGCTACATTACACGACCACAACCAGTCGGTCTCAAACGAAGTAAAGGGAAAGGTGATGTCCAACTAGCTGAAGAAATAGTCATAAGCATAAAAGAAAAGGCGCTCCCCCTGGGTCAGGACAGGGAAGCAAACCCTCTCCTCGGAGTCAGGTGCCACCAACTCATAATTCTTCTCTTGATCTTTACTCTTATAGAGACGGTGATGTTTCCTAAGCTCCGCACAGAATTCAGCATTGACCACAGAAACACACATCAAAACAAGAGAGTCCAACCAATCGGACATACCCTCAGGAACCTTAGAGGACGTCTCTATAATATTTTTGCGAGAAGACATAGCCAACTAGTCCTACAAACAAGAAAAGGAGAGTGGATTACTAAAAACATCTCGGACGTAATCAAAACAACTCAGCCAACACAGTCCAACACAGTACAAACAGCAAAAAGAAACCCCAGGACCCACACCAAAAAGGTCCAGGGGCATCTTTTGGAGGCAATCAGGGAACAAAGATTCAGGAAAATCTACAAGGTTAACGTCCCAACAAAAAACTCGCAACAAGAACAAAGAGAAACCCTTTCTCAGAAAGCAACATCCCAAAAAGAAAAAAGAAAGTCATTACCACCAGAAGGTCATCAAGATAGCTACCTTCCAAATTCACAGTCTTAGCTTATCAACAAACCAAAAAGCAAAACAACGCGAAGAAAATCAAACGAGCTACCAAAAGAAAAAGTTCTTCTACGGGATTCATCAGAAAGAAAGCTAATCAACATGCGAGAAAAACATCAAAGGAGTAATCTTCTGGAAAAGAAAGCAGGTTCATGCAGTCTGCAAAAGTAGAAAAACAAGTAGTATGAACCCTAGAATACACAGGGGCTATCTCAAAAAGCAAGAAAAAAACCCCAAATAATAAAACAAAGTAGGCACACAGTGATACGAAAAGGATCAAACTTTCCAGCGTGTATTTAAAAATCAAAGCTTTATCAAAAATCGAAGGTAAAGCAACGAAAGAAATAAAGGAGCAGAAAGCAGAACCAACCTGGAGAAAGGAGAAAAGCTTGAAAAGGCTGAAAGACGAAGCGACGAAAGACGTTCCTCGAAGCAAAAGCATCAACAAATACCAAAAGACGTCACAAGAGAAACGCAAAAATATAAATTTCAGACGAAAACAGAAAGGGAGAAAGAAAAGGGGAAATTACAGCAAAAGAATTAATGAGGTTATTAAACCCTCGCGCATTCCCAAAGCAGGGAGACACGCGTTTTCAAAAGAATAAAATTTAAAAGAAACGTTCCGCATTCAAAGGAGAACTCTACAAAAAAGAGATCAACAAAATGCTCGAGTTCGGCTTCACCCGAGAAGGTCCGAAGTCCTACAGACTAAAGACTCGACCTCAAGAGGAAGACCGAGCTCAAGCAGGGGCACTGTTCATACCCAAGGTCGAGCTGTTCGACCCGGGATGTTCTACCGACAAAGCGACCGACCTCTTCAGGTCAAGGACAATCCGACCTCTCTTCAAAGAGTTCGGCCAAACTACTAGGAAAGCCCAATAAAGGGCCCAAACAGAGGAACACGACCCGAATCTAAGGGCAGCCTAAGCCTATAGAGATAAAGGCGGTTCCCTTAAAGATAAGATGACCTCGCTCGAAGATAAAGATAAGATAAGATAACTAACTTATCTTATCTATGGAAGGTCTCTCTACACCATTATAAATACACTGGAGCACCCAGGTATAACTCATACTCTGATTCTACTCAATACCTGCTTAATACCCTTGCTAACTTAAGCATCGGAGTCCTTTGCAGGTACCCCCACCCTCCGAGGATGAAGGATCAGTACAACTATCAGGTCCAACAAGTCGGACACAACAGCTCCGACCAATACAGAAGATCTCGTCCGAGATCGACTTATAGTTTCAGGTAACCCTCGGAACAATATCCATTCTGGCGTTTAACGCCCATGTGGCTACCTCTTTGGGCATTTAACGCCCAGCCAGATACCCTGGCAGGCGTTAAACGCCAGAAATCCTTCTTTACTGGGCATTTTTCTAAACACCTAGAATGATAGCCATCATTCTGGCGTTTAACGCTCAAATTGCCTCTTTACTGACGTTTTAACGCCAGTGAGCTCTTTTTCTCTGTGATTCTTCTGCCTTATGTTCTGAACCTTCATTTCTCTGTATTGTTTACTTGAAAATATATATTTTTATTTTTGAATTTTTAATGAGGAAAGAGAAAAACACGAAATGACTCAAAACATAAGAATTTAAGATCAAACCACTAATGCATGCAATAACACTTTGAATGTCAAGATGAACACCAAGAACACTTTGAAGATCATGATGAACATCAAGGACATATTTTTGAAAATTTTTAAGAATAGAAAGACATGCAAGACACCAAACTTAGAAATTTTGAATGTTCAAACACTATGATTTTGAAAATGCATATGAAAAACAACATAAAACACAAAATAGGAAAATCATGAGATCGAACAAAGGAAATCATCAAGAACAACTAGAAGATCACAGAAGAACACAATGCATATTTTTTTTTTGAAAACTTAGGAAAATTAAAAACATGCAATTGACACCAAACTTAGGATTTGACATTAGACTCAAACAAGAAACACAAAATATTTTTTTTTTGGTTTTTATGATTTTATTAAATTTTTTTGTATTTTTTGAAAATATAAATAAAAAGCTTAAACATAAAATAAAATTACCCAATCTAAGCAACAAGATGAACCATCAGTTGTCCAACCTCGAACAATCCCCGACAACGGCGCCAAAAACTTGATGCACGAAATTGTGATCACACTTTTCACAACTCCGCACGACTAACCAACAAGTGCACTAGGTCGTCCAAGTAATACCTTACGTGAGTAAGGGTCGATCCCACGGAGATTGTTGGCTTGAAGCAAGCTATGGTCATCTTGTAAATCTCAGTCAGGCAGATTCAAATGGTTATGAGGTTTTGATAAATAAAAGATAAATAAAACGGAAAATAACATAGAGATACTTATGTAATTCATTGTGGGAATTTCAGATAAGCGTTTGGAGATGCTTTGTTACTTCTGAACCTCTGCTTTCCTATTATCTTCATCCAATCATGCGTCCTCCCTTCCATGGCAAGCTGTATGATCCTCTCAGTGAAATGGTCCGGCTACGGTTTCTGTACAGCTAATCAACTGTCAGATTTCTCATCTCAGATGAAAAATACCAGGCACAGCTACCGCAGGGCTAATCATCTGTTGGTTCTCACTTATGTCGGAATAGGATCCCTTGATCCTTTTGCACACTGTCACTGCGCCCAACAGTCACGAGTTTGAAGCTCATCATGGTCATCCCACCTAGGTCCTACTCAGAATACTACAGACAAGGTTTAGACTTTTCAGATCTCAAGAATGCTGCCAATTGTTCTAGCCTATACCACGAAGGTTCTAATCTCATATTTGGATGCTCTGTTGTCAGGAGAGACGATGCAAATCGCGGATCAGAGACCCAAGAGAATATACTCCGGTTGTCATCCAATGACTACGTTAAACATCATGTAGACCGCTTGTGGTTGTTAGGCACGCGGATCTTGGCTAAGCGAGTAACGAAGATAGTGGGTGATTGTCACGGGTCACCCCTTCATTCTGACTTAACTGAATTGAGTACAAGAGTATATCTTGGAGAAGAAGGAGGCGTGAATTGAAAGAAAAATAATAGTACTTGCATTAATTCATGAAGAACAACAGAGCTCCTCACCTTAATCAATGAGGTGTAGAAACTCCACCGTAGAAAATACATAAGAGAAGAGGGTCTAGGCATGGTCAAATGGCCAGCCTCCCAAAGTGATCAAATGATCAAAAGATGATCCAAAGATCTCCAAATACAATAGTCAAAAGTGCTATTTATACTAAACTAGTAACCTATGTTTACAGAAAATGAGTAGATAGTGCAGAAATTCACTTCCATGGCCCACTTGGTGTGTGTTTGGGCTGAACTTTGAAGCTTTCACGTGCATAGGCTATCTGTGGAGTTAAACACCAGCTTGGGTGCCAATTTGGGCTTTTAACTCCAGCTTTGGTGCCAGTTCTGGCGTTTTATGCCAAAAAAAAGTCTCTGGTGGGCGTTTGGATGCCAGTTTGGGCCATCAAATCTCTAAAAAAGTATGGACTATTAGACATTGTTGGAAAGCCCAAGATGTCTACTTTTTAACGCAATTGAGAGCGTGCCATTTGGGCTTCTGTAGCTCCAGAAAATCCACTTCGAGTACAAGAGGGTCAGAATCCAACAGCATCTGCAGTCCTTTCTCAGCCTCTGAATTAGTCTTTTGCTCAGGTCCCTCAATTTTAGCCAGAAAATATCTGAAATTATAGAAAAACACACAAACTCATAGTAAAGTCTAGAAATGTGATTTTTGCATAAAAACTAATAAAAATATACTAAAAAGTCACTAAAACTTACTAAAAACTACCTAAAAATAATGCCAAAAAGCATATAAATTATCCGCTCATCACTGCCTACTGTACTCTTTGGGTATGAATCTCACAGCTTTATAGTTTGTAATGTCTGCAAACCATGGTGCTTCTTGAATGGCAAACAATTGCTCATCCGGAAAGGTTTCAGAGATCTCAGGAGGAGGGAGGGATGCTCCTGCTACTGGTTCTATCCGGGATAGGTGGTCAGCTACTTGGTTCTCTGTCCCTTTTCTGTCTCTTATTTCTATATTAAACTCTTGCAGAAGTAACACCCATTTTATGAGTTTGGGTTTTGAATCTTGCTTTGTGAGGAGATATTTTAGAGCAACATGGTCAGTGTACACAATCACTTTTGATCCTACTAAATAAGATTTGAACTTGTCAATGGCATAAACCACTGCAAGTAACTCCTTCTCTGTGGTTGTGTAATTTTTATGTGCGTTATTTAAAACACGGCTAGCATAATAAATGATATGCAAAAGCTTGTCATGCCTCTGTCCCAATACTGCACCAATGGCACGGTCACTGGCATCACACATTAGTTCGAATGGTAATGTCCAGTCTGGTGCAGAAATGACTGGTGCTGTGACCAGCTTAGCTTTTAGAGTCTCAAACACCTGCAGACACTCTGTGTCAAAGACAAATGGTATGTTAGCAGCCAGCAAATTGCTCAGAGGTTTTGCAATTTTTGAAAAATCCTTTATAAACCTCCTATAGAATCATGCGTGCCCCAGAAAGCTTCTGATTGCCTTAACATTGGCAGGTGGTGGTAATTTTTCAATTACCTCTACCTTAGCTTGATCCACCTCTATTCCCTTGTTCAAAATTTTGTGCCCAAGGACAATTTCTTCAGTCACCATGAAGTGATATTTCTCCCAGTTTAAAACCAGGTTAGTCTCTTGGCACCTTTTCAGAACAAGTGCTAGATGGTCAAGACAGGAGCTGAATGAGTCTCCAAACACTGAGAAGTCATCCATGAAGACTTTCAGAAATTTCTCTACTATATCAGAGAAGATAGAGAATATGCATCTCTGAAAGGTTGCAGGTGCATTGCACAAACTAAAATGGCATCCTTCTGTAGGCAAATACTCTAGATGGACATGTGAATGCTGTTTTCTCTTGGTCCTAAGAATCTACTGCAATTTGGTTGTAACCTGAATAACCGTCCAAAAAGCAGTAGTAATCATGACCTGCTAGTCTCTCTAGCATCTGATCTATGAATGGTAAAAGAAAATGATCCTTTCTGGTGGCTGTATTGAGCCTTCTGTAGTCAATACACATACACCACCCTGTAACTGTTCTTGTAGGAACCAGTTCATTCTTTTCATTATAAACCACTGTCATGCCTCCCTTCTTGGGGACAACTTAGACAGGGCTCACCCAGGGGCTATCAGAAATAGGATAAATAATTCCAGCCTCTAGTAACTTAGTGACCTTTTTCTGCACCACCTCCTTCATGGCTGGATTCAGCCGCCTCTATGGTTGAACCATTGGCTTAGCATCATCCTCCAATAGGATCTTGTACATGTATCTGGCTGGGCTAATGCCCTTAAGATCACTTATGGACAATTCAAGAGCTGTCTTGTGTGTCCTTAGCACCTGAATTAGTGCTTTCTCTTCCACTGGCTCTAAACCAGAGCTTATGATTACCAGAAAAGTGTCATCTTCTCCCAGAAATACATATTTTAGGGATGGTGGTAATGGTTTGAGCTCGGGTTAGGAGGCTTCTCCTCTTCCTGAGGAGTTTCCAGAGGTTCTTTTGTTTTCTCTGGTTCCTCCAGATCAGGCTGAACATCTTTAAAAATGTTCTCTAGCTCTGATTCGATACTCTCAGTCATATTGACCTTTTCCACCAGAGAGTCAATAATATCAATGCTCATGCAGTCGTTTGGGGTGTCTGGATGCTGCATAGCTTTGACAGCATTCAACTTAAACTCATCCTCATTGACTCTCAAGGTCATCTCCCCTTTTTGGACATCAATGAGGGTTCGTCTAATTGTTAGGAAAGGTCTTTCTAAAATGAGAGTTGCACTCTTGTGCTCCTCCATTTCCAGCGCCACAAAGTCAGTGGGAAAGGCAAATGGCCCAACCTTGACAATCATGTCCTTAATTACGCCTGATGGAATTTTAGTGGAGCCATCAGCAAGTTGGAGGCATATCCGGGTTGGTTTAACTTCATTAGTCAAACCAAGCTTTTTGATAGTGGATGCAGGTATCAGGTTGATACTTGTCCCAAGATCACATAGAGCTGTCTTGGTACAAGCATCCTCTAATGTGCATGGTATCATAAAGCTTCTGGGATCTTTAAGCTTCTCTGGTAAGCTTTTCATAATGACTGCACTACATTCTTCAGTAAGGAAAACTTTTTTAGTTTCTCTCCAATCCTTCTTATGACTTAAGATCTCTTTCATGAACTTAGCATAAGAGGGTATTTGCTCAAGTGCCTCTGCCAACGGAATCTTTATTTCAAGAGTCTTGAGATAGTCTGTAAAGCGGGCAAATTGTTTATCCTGTTCTGCTTGGCAGAGTTTCTAAGGATAAGGCATCTTGGCTTTATAGTCTTCAACCTTAGTTGCTGCAGGTTTACTTCCTATAGAAATGGTTGGAGAAGCCTGCCTAGGGGGTTGTTATCAGTACTTACAGGAGTCTAATTCCCCATTAGCGTTTGAATGCCAGAATTGGGGGCTGTATGAGCGTTTAACACCAGGTTGCTGCCCTTTTCTGGCATTTAAACGCCAGAATTGGGTGCTGAATGGGCGTTTAACGCCGACTTCTGACCCTTTTCTGGTGTTTGAACGCCAGAATCATTCCTCTCTGGGCATTTACTATCCTCAGAGGGATTTTAGGCAGTGGGTTGGTCATCCTCTATCAGTTGTTCCTTTCTTGGCTTCCTGCTACCTTAAGTTGAAACATTCAATGTCTTCCCACTCCTTAAATGAACAGCTTGGCACTCTTCTGTTATCTGTTTAGATAACTGCTATCTTGTCTGATCCAATTGTGCTTCCATATTCTTGTTAGCATTTTTCGTGTCTTATAGCATCTCCTTAAATTCTGCTAACTATTTTGTTATAAAAAGCAATTGCTGATTGAGTTCAACAACTTGTTCTGGAGGACTAAGTTCAGTGGATATTGCTTTAGCCTCTTCTTTCACGGAGGACTCACTACTTAAGTACAGATGTTGATTTCTAGCAACTGTATCAATTAGCTCTTGAGCCTCTTCAATTGTCTTTCTCATGTGTATAGATCCACCAGTTGAGTAGTCTAGAGACATCTGAGCCTTTTCTGTAAGCCCGTAGTAGAAGATGTCTAACTGCACCCATTCTGAAAATATTTCAGAGGGGCATTTCCTTAGCATCCCTCTGTACCTCTCCAAGGCATTATAAAGAGATTCACGATCCTCTTGTTTAAAGCCTTGGATGTCCAGCTTTAGCCGTGTCATCCTTTTTGGGGAAAAATATTGATTCAGGAATTTGTCTGACAACTGTTTTCATGTTCTTATGCTGGCCTTGGGTTGGTTGTTTAACCACCTCTTAGCTTGGTCTTTTACAGCAAATGGAAATAGAAATAATCTGTAGACATCCTGATCCACTTCCTTATGACGTATAGTGTCAGCAATTTGTAAGAACTGTGCCAGAAACTCAGTAGGTTCTTCCTGTGGAAGACCGGAATACTGGCAATTTTGCTGCACCATGATAATGAGCTGAGGATTTATCTCAAAATTGCTGGCTTTGATGGAGGGTATACAGATATTACTTCCATATGAAGCAATAATGGGGTTAGCATATGACCCCAGAGTCCTTCTGGACTGTTCATTTTCACTTAGGTCCGTGATGGAGAAAGAGAGATGATGTGAATTGCAAATAAACAATTTTCTCTCTTTTTTTTGAAAACTGAAATTAAAAGAAAAAATAAAAAATAAATAAAAAATTGAATATAAGTTTCAAAAAGTAAGAAGGAAAAAAGAAATAAAAGAAATTAGAAAACTAAATTAATTAATTAATTAAAAAGATTTGAAAAATTTTTTGTTTGGATTTTTGAAAAAAAATGAGGAGAGAAAAAGTGGTTAGGAAGTTTTGAAAAAGATATGTCCTAAAATTAAAGATACTTGAAAATTAATACTTGTAAGAAAATAAATAAAAGAAAAGATTTGGAAAACATATGATTTAAAATTTTAAAGATTGAAACTTTCTTAACAAGAAAACTAAACTTAAAATTTTTCAATCAAACTAATAAAATGGGACAAGTAATTCGAAAATTTAAAAAAAAAAAGAAAAAGGATTTCGAAAAATTTTATAAAAGATTTTCGAAAAATATAAAAAGAAATTTGAAAAAGAATTTATTTTGAAAAAGATTTAAAAAGATAAAATTTTTAAAGTTGAAATCTTGACTTGACTAACAAGAAACTACCAAAATTTAAAAATTTTGACTAAGTCAACCTAATGAGTTCGAAAATGATGAGTAAATAAAGGAAAAGATTGTCAAGATGAACACCAAGAATACTTTGAAGATCAAGATGAAGACCAAGAACAAATTTTGAAATTTTTTAAGGAAAGAATGACACAAAGGACACCAAACTTAAAAATTTTTATACTTTGGACACTAATAATTCGAAAATGCACAAGAAAAAAAGGAAAGATACAAAACAAAAAAAACTGAAGATCAAACAAGGAACACAAAAGTTAAAAAATATGAAGAATAAGAAGAGCATATAATTCGAAAAAAATGAAGGAAAATAAAAACATGTAATTGACACCAAACTTAAAACATGAAACTAGACTCAAACAGAAGACTCTAAACCAACAAAGATAAATTATTCCTAATCTAAGCAACAAGATGAACCGTCAGTTGTCCAAACTCGAACAATCTCCGGCAACGGCACCAAAAACCTAGTGCACGAAATTGTGATCACACTTTTCACAACTCCGCACAACTAACCAGCAAGTGCACTGGGTCGTCCAAGTAATATCTTATGTGAGTAAGGGTCGATCCCACGAAGATTGTCGGCTTAAAGCAAGCTATGGTTATCTTGTAAATCTTAGTTAGGAGATTAATGATAAAAATGATTTTGTTTATGAAAAGTAAATAACATGAAATAAATGATACTTGTGATTCTGTAATGAGGAACAGGTTGAGGTTCTGGAGATGCTCTGTCGTCTGAATCTCTAATTTCCTACTATCTTCTTCTCTAAATATGCATGGCTTCCTTCCATGGCAGGCTATATGATCCATTCAGTGAAAATGGTCCAAGTATGGTTTCTGCACGGCTAATCAACTGTCAGATTTCTCGTCTCAGATGAAAAATACCAGGCACAGCTACCGTATGGCTAATCATCTGTCGGTTCTCACTTGTGTCAGAATAGGATCTCTCTATCCTTTTGCACACTGTCACTGCTCCCAACATTCGTGAGTTTGAAGCTCGTCACAGTCATCCCCTTCTAGATCCTACTCAGAATACCACAGACAAGGTTTAGACTTTCTAGATCTCAGAAATGCTGCCAATTGGTTCTAGCTTCTACTACGAAGGTTCTAATCTCACGGACTCGGTCCATGGATCAGAGACCAAAGAGATGCGCACTCAAGCTGTCGCCCAATGACTACGTTGAGCTCAGATAGAATGGGAGTGGTTTTTAGGCACGCGTTCAAAAGGTTGAGGATAATGATGAGTGTCACAGATCATTATATTCTCTATTTTGAAGTACGAGTGAGTATCTTAGAATAGAATCAAGCGTAATTGAATAGAAAATAATAGTAATTGCATTAATCCATTGAAGCACAGCAGAGCTCCTCACCCCCACCTATGGGGTTTACAGACTCATGACGTAGAAGATACAATATGAAATGTAAAAAATGTCATAAGTTGCTAAACGAATCTCTAAAAGTAGTTTTTATACTAAACTAGTAACCTAGGTTTACAGAAAATGAGTAACTAAGTACAGATAGTGTAGAAATCCACTTCTGGGGTCCACTTGGTGAGTGTTTAGGCTGAGCTTTGAAGCTTTCATGTGCATAGACCATCCTTGGAGTTAAACGCCAGTTTGGGTGCCAGTTTGGGCGTTTAACTCCAGTTTTGGTGCCAGTTTTGGCGTTTTACGCCAGAAAAGGGCTTCTGGTTGGCATTTAACGCCAGTTTAGGCCATTAAATCTCGAGCAAAGTATAAATATTATACATTTCTGGAAAGCCCAAGATGTCTACTTTCCAACACAATTGAGAGCGTACCAATTGGGCTTCTGTAGCTCCAGAAAATCCACTTCGAGTGCAGGAGGGTCAAAATCCAACAATATCTGCAGTCCTTTCTCAGCCTCTGAATCAGATTTTTGCTCAAGTCCCTCAATTTCAGTCAGAAAATACCTAAAGTTACAGAAAAATACACAAACTCATAGTGAAGTCCAGAAATATGATTTTTGAATAAAAGTTAATAAAAACATAACAAAAAGTGAATAAAACATGCTAAAAACTATATGAAAACACTACCAAAAAGCGTATAAAATATCCGCTCATCAATAACTCTACGGATTGAATAATATCCACAAAATTTCGATCTGATGCAAATAATTACCACGGATATGTGGATATTATCCGATCCATGTGTAGCCCTACTTGCAGGCTCAGCATTAAAAGCTTTACATCTCTTCTCTATCTTAAGGAAGGGGTTTGACTTCGTGTGGACAGAGGACTACGAAAAGTTTTTCCGACAATTTAAAGAACCCCTGGCATGACTTTCGATCCTCTCAAAGCCCAAGGAATGAGAATAACTTATCCTTTATCTAGTTGTGGTAGAAAAAGCAGTAGCCCAAGCTTTGATAAGGGAAGATGAAGAATGGAGGCACCCTTTGTACTTTTCGAACAAGGTATTGCAGAGGTCTAAACTTAATTATTATAAGATAGAGAAGTTGCATATGCCATAGATATATCCTTTAGAAAATTATGACCTTTTTTCTAAGCTCACATTATACGAGTTCGTACCAACCAACCAATGAAGAGCATACTGCAGAAAATCGACATAGCAGGAAGAATGTTATAATGTGCCATAAAACTGTCTGAGTTTGATTTAATATACAAAACTTGAATTGCCATCAAATCCTAATGTTTAACTGATTTTCTAGAAAAATATGCAGGCGAGCTTAATAAAGAAGACTTGACCACTTGGCCAAAGGCAGATACTCTTAGTGATGAAGGGTTTTTATAGAGATAGCCCCTCTCCGACTCTCCCCCTCTCCCAAATTATATTATACAACCCCTTCTCCAAAAAAAAATCAGCCTCCTTTTAAAATTATAAATACAATCCATTAATAATTTAGCTAAGTCCATAAAAGAAAAAGCCCAAATCGTCTAATTATGAAAGAACATAATGCATACCTCGTAACACCTCTTACAGCACCCCAACTATAACCAACAAGGACTGATTGTTTAAAACCAATATTGAACCCTTCTTGAGATGAAGCTTCCTTTCCCACTATAAGACTTTCCCGATACCCAATCTATTAAAAATAAGCCAGAGAATGAAAAAAGGGAGCTATTCACTTTATAAAGTTAAGCAAATAGGAATAAAATAGGCACAATTTAGTCAAATTATCATTAGAACCACCCGAAAAATCATCATTCTAAAGGCATAGTAGACAATTAGTACAAAGCATCAACACTATGAGTTTATGCACAAACAAAATAAAGACAACAGAAAAACATAACATTAGCATATCAGAATCAAGAATATCATCAAGAAATCAATAATCCTAAACTACAGTAATGACAACAATAATTAAAGAAGAAAAATCACAGATTAAAAATCCTAAACGAATTAAAACAACAATTACAGCAAAAAATACCTTCTAGAGCACAAAGGTGAAGGAGCACGATAGACAAGATGCGGCTTGGACCATCGCGGAACTAGAGCTGGTGATGAGTGGATAATTTATACGCTTTTTGGCATTGTTTTTAGATAGTTTTTAGTAAGTTTGAGCTACTTTTAGGGATGTTTTCATTAGTTTTTATGTTAAATTCACATTTCTGGACTTTACTATGAGTTTGTGTGTTTTTCTGTGATTTCAGGTAAATTCTGGCTGAAATTGAGGGACTTGAGCAAAACTCTGAAAAAGGATGACAAAAGGACTGCTGATGCTGTTGGAATCTGACCTCCCTGCACTCGAAATGGATTTTCTGGAGCTACAGAACTCCAAATGGCGCGCTCTCAACGGCGTTGAAAAGTAGACATTCAGAGCTTTCCAGCAATATATAATAGTTCATACTTTATTCGGAAATTGACGACGTAACTTGGCGTTGAACGCCAAGTACATGCTGCTGTCTGGAGTTAAACGCCAGAAAAACGTCATGATCCAGAGTTGAACGCCCAAAACACGTCATAACTTGGAGATCAACTCCAAGAAAAGCCTCAGCTCGTGGATAGATCAAGCTCAGCCCAAGCATACACCAAGTGGGCCCCGGAAGTGGATTTATACATCAATTACTTACTCATGTAAACCCTAGGAGCTAGTCTAGTATATATAGGACATTTATCTATTGTATTAGACATCTTTAGTCTCAGTTTTGTATTATTCTTCATCTTAAGAGGCTATTGATCACGTTAGGGGGGCTGGCCATTCGGCCATGCCTGAACCTCT
>NC_029774.3:35570632-35571658 GCF_000817695.3 Arachis duranensis
GTTGTGAAGAATGTATGTAAGCCATGGTATTGTGCACCAAGTCTTTGGAGCCGTTACCTTGGATTGTTGAAGTGAAAAGAATGAATCACGATTTCGCCCACCAAGTTTTTGGCGCCGTTGCCGGGGATTGTTCGAGTATGGATAACTGACAGTTCATCTTGTTGCTCAGATTAGGTAGTTTTTATTTTATTAAAAAAATTCGAAAATCTTTTCAAAATCTTCTCCCTATTTTCGAAAATTATTCAAAAAAATTTTTAATATGCATTCTAGAGTTTCATGAAGCATGTTGAAGCCTGGCTGGCTGTAAAGCCATGTCTAAATTCTTTTGGACTGAGGCTTCAAAACCATCTTCATAGAGGCAAGCTAATTTGATTATTGGTTGTATGCTAAAGCTTGGCTGGCCATTGGCCATGTCTAGTGTTTTGGACCGGGGCTTTCACAAAAGCTTGGCTGGCTATTAAGCCATGTCTAATTCCTGGACTGGAGCTTTAAACTAACATTGCGAAGATTCCTGGAATTCATATTAAAAATTTTGAATTTCTTATTTTATTTTATTTTTCCTATATATTTTACGAAAAAAATCAAATAAAATACAAAAAAAATTAGAAAATCATAAAAATCAAAAATATTTTGTGTTTCTTGTTTGAGTCTTGTGTCAAGTCATAAGTTTGGTGTCAATTGCATGTTCATCTTTTTCTTGCATAAAATTTTCGAAAAATTCATACATTCATAGTGTTCATCATGATCTTCAAGTTGTTCTTGATGAACTTTCTTGTTTGATCTTCATATTTTCTTGTTTTGTGTTGTATGGTGTTTTTCATATGCATTCTTGCATTCATAGAGTCTAAACATGAAAAATTTCTAAGTTTGGTGTCTTGCATGTTTTCTTTTCTTGAAAATTTTTCAAAAATAAATCATGATGTTCATCTTGATCTTCAAAGTGTTCTTGGTGTTCATCTTGAAATTCATAGTGTTCTTGCATGCATCATGTGTTTTGATCCAAAATTTTCATGCATTGAGTATTTT
>NC_029774.3:35572384-35572883 GCF_000817695.3 Arachis duranensis
AAATAAGTTTTTTGCTTTTCCATAATCATTGATGGCACCTAAGGCCAGAGAAACCTAAAAAAAAAAACAAAAAAAGAAGAAGAAGAAAAAGGGAAGAGAAAAGCTTCCACCTCTGAGTCATAGGAGATGGAGAGATTCATCTGAAGGGTCTATAGCTCAGTGGTAGAATATTTGACTGCAAATCAAGAGATCCCTGAGATACCTCAGGGGATAAATTATCCTCCACACAACTATTAGGAGCAAATAAGGATAAAAACACCAAAATCACTAGGGATCATGCAACAGAAGCAAGGAAAGGACATAAAAGGAGCTCAAAAAGTACCATTGGATCTTCAAGAAGGCGCCACCCTCACTCAGGTGGACTCATTCCTTGTTCTTATTTTCTCTGTTTTTTTGGTTTTTATCCTTCATGTTTATTTATATTTTGTGTCTCTACTTCATGATCATTAGTATGTAGTAACTATGCCTTAAAGATTATGAATAATTCCATGAATCCTTC
>NC_029774.3:35583732-35584511 GCF_000817695.3 Arachis duranensis
CAATACTTTTTGTTTTCTGAATGAATGCTTAAACAGTGCATATTTTTGATCTTGTTGTTTATGAATGTTAAAATTGTTGGCTCTTAAAAGAATGATGAACAAGGAGAAATGTTATTGACAATCTGAAAAATCATGAATTTTGATTCTTGAAGCAAGAAAAAGCAGTGAATGGCGAAAAAAAATAAAAAAATTAATTGACAAAAAAAATATTTTGAAAAAAAAAAGAGAAAAAGCAAGCAGAAAAAGCCAATAGCCCTTAAAACCAAAAGGCAAATCAAGCTGTCCCTAACCATGTGCTTGTGTCATGAAGGTCCAAGTGAAAAGCTTGAGACTGAGTGGTTAAAGTCGTGATCCAAAGCAAAAAGAGTGTGCTCAAGAGTTTAGCAAAGCTGAGTCACAATCTGAAAAATTTCACCCAGTTATGTGTCTGTGGCATTTTATGTATCCAGTGGTAATACTGGAAAATAAAGTGCTTAGGGCCACGGCCAAGACTCATAAAAGTAGCTGTGTTCAAGAATTAACATAATTAACAAGGAGAATCAATAATACTATCTGAAATTCTAAGTTCCTAGAGAAGCCAATCATTCAAAACTTCAAAGGAAAAAGTGAGATGCCAAAACTGTTCAGAAGCAAAAAACTACAAGTCCCGCTCATCTAATTAGAATTAATATTCATTGATATTTTGAAATTTATAGTATATTCTCTTCTTTTTATCCTATTTGATTTTCAGTTGCTTGGGGACAAGCAACAATTTAAGTTTGGTGTTGTGATGAGCGGAT
>NC_029774.3:35590702-35591589 GCF_000817695.3 Arachis duranensis
TTTTTTTTGTATTTTATTTGATTTTTTTCGTAAAATATATAGAAAAAATAAAATAAGAAATTCAAAATTTTTAATATGAATTCCAGGAATCTTCGCAATGTTAGTTTAAAGCTCCAGTCCAGGAATTAGACATGGCTTAATAGCCAGCCAAGCTTTTGTGAAAGCCCCGGTCCAAAACACTAGACATGGCCAATGGCCAGCCAAGCTTTAGCATACAGCCAATCATCAAATTAGCTTGCCTCTATGAAGATGGTTTTGAAGCCTCAGTCCAAAAGAATTTAGACATGGCTTTACAGCCAGTCAGGCTTCAACATGCTTCATGAAACTCTAGAATGCATATTAAAAATTTTTTTGAATAATTTTCGAAAATAGGGAGAAGATTTTGAAAAGATTTTCGAAATTTTTTTTAATAAAATAAAAATAACCTAATCTAAGCAACAAGATGAACCGTCAGTTGTCCATACTCGAACAATCCCCGGCAACGGCGCCAAAAACTTGGTGGACGAAATTGTGACTTATACTTTCACACAACTCGAATAAACCCCGGTAATGGCTCCAAAAACTTGGTGCACAATACCATGGCTTACATACATTCTTCACAACCTCGCACATCTAACCAGCAAGTGCACTGGGTCGTCCAAATAATACCTTACGTGAGTAAGGGTCGATCCCACGGAGATTGTTGGTATGAAGCAAGCTATGGTCATCTTGTAAATCCCAGTCAGGAGGATAAAATTATGGAATTTAGAAAATCAAATATGATTAATAAAAATAAACAGAAAATAAAATAGGATAGAGATACTTATGTAAATCAATAGTGAGAATTTCAGATAGGCGTGTGGAGATGCTAGAATCCTTTCGAATCTCTACTTTCTTATTGCTTTCAT
>NC_029774.3:35591633-35591817 GCF_000817695.3 Arachis duranensis
ATCACAGCACGGCTAATCATCTGTCGGTTCTCAATCAGGTTGGAATAGAATCCCTTGATTCTTTTGCGCTTGTCATCACGCCCAGCCTTCAGGAGTTTGAAGTTCGTCACAGTCATTCAATCCCAGAATCCTACTCGGAATACCATAGACAAGGTTTAGACTTTCCGGATCCTCATGAATGCCG
>NC_029774.3:35592191-35609567 GCF_000817695.3 Arachis duranensis
ACGTGTTTTGGGCGTTCAACTCCGGATCATGACGTGTTTCTGGCGTTTAACTCCAGACAACAGCATGTACTTGGCGTTCAACGCCAAGTTACGTCGTCAATTTCCGAATAAAGTATAGACTATTATATATTGCTGGAAAGCTCTGGATGTCTACTTTCCAACGCCGTTGAGAGCGCGCCATTTGGAGTTCTGTAGCTCCAGAAAATCCATTTCGAGTGCAGGGAGGTCAGATTCCAACAGCATCAGCAGTCCTTTTGTCAGCCTTTTTCAGAGTTTTGCTCAAGTCCCTCAATTTCAGCCAGAATTTACCTGAAATCACAGAAAAACACACAAACTCATAGTAAAGTCCAGAAATATGAATTTAACATAAAAACTAATGAAAACATCCCTAAAAGTAGCTCAAACTTACTAAAAACTATCTAAAAACAATGCCAAAAAGCGTATAAATTATCCGCTCATCAGCTGGGAAGGGTGGAACGTGGCAGAACTGGAGCAGAGAAAGTATGGATGCACGGCGGAACAACAGCCTCCGTCGCGAGATAAGTTGCAGTAGGGATGGTGGCTTCGAGCAGTGGTAGAGACGACCGTAGTGGGGGCAGTGGCTTTGAGCAGTTGCGACGACAGTAGTGACATAGCGGTGACTGAGGGAGCGAGGGAGGAGCACGAGACGAAGGAGATGCTGCTGCTGATGATTGGTCACTGAATGTTGAGCTTGGGGGATTAGGCCATTAGGGTTACCATTTTCCTTTTTTTATTAATAAACGAAACAGCGTCCTTCAAGCTTCAAATGTAAAAATTGTTGAGTCTCAATTCGGTTTGACTGAATAGTTTCCGGCCAGTTCAGCAGTTTGAAAGCAATTTCTAAAATGGGCAGTTATACCTATTGGCCAAATTGCTTTTCTTGTCGGTTCTCAGTTCGATCGAACTTCGAACCGATTTTTGAAACCTTGCTCAAAACATCACTTTCACTTTTGCAGCAGTAACGTTTTCTATTTTTCTTCTCTATCTTTTTAATTTTTTTATCTTCTACAGACTTTGACTCTTTTTTTCTTATAGATTAAAAAAGAATTCTAGTTCAATCAGTGGTCCTGCACTTTTCTTTCACAAAAAAGATTCTAGTTTTGCTCTCCTTTCTACCACAAGAGAATTATTGAAATTGAACTAACAACCAAGATACATAGTCATATATTACTTATAGGTAAATAATAGAACAGATAAAGCATATTTTAATTTTTTTTCTTGATTTAAATAAAATAATTTATTTTTTTGTTAGTCTTGCTTGCTTGTTATTTTTATATTTTATATGTTTGGTTATTTATTATTATTTGTGATGTTTGTATGTTATTATATGTTAGTTTGTTTATTTAGTTTTTTTTTTAATTAACTATTTAATTATAATTTTGTATTATTGATGCTACACTGCTAGTATTATTATTCTAAATTTTAAATATTTTATTTTAAATTGAAATATAATTGTTATATTTGGTAAAGAATATAGATTTTAATATGAAGTACATTTTCAATTATGAGAACTTATTTGGCCATTTGAATTATGGGTAAGTTTAAAATTATTGATATTTTTTTAAAGAAAGATCAATGTAATGAAGATACTTCTACTATTACTACTCTAATACTTGAGGGGCCATTAAATTTCATTACTTCAAGTTCTTTGTTGGATAGCTCAAAGCATGCACAACTTCTTCCTAATCAACTGGATGTTTTTCATTTAGAAAGAGACCATAGAATGCAACCAATAATTTGGAAGTTTCCTCCAAATCAAAGAGATAAAATTCGTTGGGTTTATATTAAAGATTGGCCAAATCAACCAATTCTTGATAACTATCCGTTTTCTGGTGATAAAAATCATCATTGCTTTTAAGCTTTAAATTATTCCTATCTTAGTTAGAATATTATATAGAAAATTATGCCATATATTATTTTTCATGCTTTCTATATGCTAAAGAATTTTCAATCAACACGAGTTCAAATGCTTTTATTGAGAATGATTTCAAGAATTGGAAGAAAGTAAATAGTGAAAAAGAATGTTCTCTTTAAATCACATTGGCAAAGATTCAACTCTTTCCATCATAAGGCGCTAAAATCGTGTGATTATTTGATGAAATAATTACAACAAACAGACAGACTTCTTCGTAAGCAAATATTAGAAGAGATTGAAAATAATCAAATTCGACTAGAAGCATCTATAGATTGTCTTAGATGGTTGATATTTCAAGATTGCACATACAGAGGACATGATGAAAGCTAAAGTTCAAGCAACAGGTGTAACTTTTTGAAAAATGTTAAAAATTTTGGAATCTTACAATGAAAGAGTGAAAAAGAATATCTTAGAAAATACTCCAAAAATTACTAAGTATACTTCAAAGAATGTCAAAAAATTGCTACATATTCTTGCTACTAAGGTGAGAAATTCAATTAAAGAAGAGATTGGAGATGCCAAATTTTATATTATTGTTAATAAAATTAGAGATGAATCTAAAAAAGAGCAAGTGGCCATTGTTTTGAGTTTTGTTACTCTAGATGATTTTGTTAAAGAGAGATTCTTTGATCTTATGCATGTCATTGATACTAGTACAATAACTTTAAGGCAAATTTTTCGGTGTAGATACAGAGATTCCATCTACATATGTAGAAGAGTGTTGGACGTGTATAAATGCTACAAGTGTTTACATGATGGAGACATGTTCTGCGGAATTGCAGGTTGTTACAGTTGGTATATTGGTCTAATCAAGTACAAACATAGTAATTACTAATTAGTGTCATGTTAATTACGGTTTAATAATGTGAGTCTTTTTTGTAATTTTTATTATATGAGATGCATGAATATTGAGCTCATGGATATTAGGCTCACTGCTAAAATGGATACAACTAATACTAATAAATAATAACAATAAAAAAAAATAATACTACTAAAGAAAAAGAAAAAGGTAGTACTGCTACAAATACAATTAGTAGTAGCAGTAGGAATAGTAAATAATTACAATATGAACTAATAATAAATAAATGTAATGCTAATTTTACTTACTAGTGATATTGTTTATATGTATCATATTAGTAATGTTAGAGAATCATTAGCATCAAATTAGACCAATTAGTATCGTCTATATTTATATAGTATATCTGTATATTAATTATAGGATTCTATGCCTTTATTACTCTGATTCATTTAGCACCTATAAATACCCCTTGTATATTGTACCTTTGATCACAACTCAATAATACACTTTTCATATTATTCTCTTAGTCTCTTGTTTCTAACATGGTATCAAGAGCTTAGGTTCCTTTTTTTTTTCAATGCATATTAGTTCATAGCCCCATTGTTTTTCTTTCCGGCAGTGTTCTTTGGCCTCCTTTTTCGTTCCCTTCTCGACGCTTTGGTTCGTCAACCCCGTAACCATCTTGTTCACCTGGTCGCCGTGATTCCAACGCAACCGGAACCCCCGCCATCCCCCGCCAGACGCGCCGCCACGCGCCGCCGAAAGACGCTGCCACGACCAGGTTGTTCTTCCTTCCAGATTCCACCCGTGCCTCTTTGCTCTCGATTTTCGTCTTGTCTCTGACACTTTGGTTCGTCACCTCCGGTATCATCGTGTTCTCCTCTTCGCCGTCTTTCCAACGCCGCCGAGATCTCCGCCATCAGCTACCGGACGCGCCGTCACGCGCCGCTGGAATCCAGCTGCTCGCCTCCATCGTTTCTCCTTCAGAAGGTTTAGCAGTCGTTGGATCCGAGATCCAATGGTTGCTGACGTGGCGCTGACGTGGCGGACAAGTGGGACCCTCCCTAAGGTTTTTTGGTGAGCTCTTTCCGATTTTGCCATCCGTTTCCTCATTTTCTGCTCAGAAATTGCAGTTTTTCTCTCCTCTCCTTGTTCTCTATGACTACTTTTATGGAAAAGTCAGATGTTTTTGCTGCCACAGACAGAAAAGGGGCCTTCTGTCGCAACTGTAATTGTTTCGGACACCCGTTCTCCAGCTGTCCCTCTGTTGAATGTCGCACATGCCACCAGAAAGGTCATATTAGCTACCATTGTACGCAACTGTTTTGCCATTATTGCAAGCTCTCGGGACATTTGATTACTACCTGTCCTACTCGCCCACCACGTCCTGCGCCTGCACCAATTAGTATCGTCTATATTTATATAGTATATCTGTATATTAATTATAGGATTCTATGCCTTTATTACTCTGATTCATTTAGCACCTATAAATACCCCTTGTATATTGTACCTTTGATCACAACTCAATAATACACTTTTCATATTATTCTCTTAGTCTCTTGTTTCTAACAAGTAACATTAATTTTTACTATAGTAGTAATACTAATGTTATTAGTAACTAATAGTAATTCAATTCATTATAATATTATTGTTAGTAATAAAAGTCATAAGATTATTAACAATATTAATGTTAATAATAAAACGTAATAGAATAATAATATAACCACTATTTTTTTTATACTATTGACACATAAATTTTTTATTTTTTATTTTTTAGTTTTATCATAATTCAATTCGTAAAAAATATTTAATCCAACAACTTAATCTTCAATAAATTTTAATCACTAAATTATTGTATTACCCTTTTTTTGTTACACAACTTAATTCTCGATTTATTATTAAAATTTTTTGTTAGGACGCAATTTTCAATTTAGTATTAGAATATTTTGTCTATATTGGTAGAAGTAAATATTTTTTTATAACAAATTTTTAATAATTTTTGGTCTTCAGTTATTTTTTTGCATATAGTGCAAAAATATTTTTAAATAATTTATTTATAAATTAAAACTTTATAAAAAAATTAATATTCGTGATTTAAATAATATAAGCAATTTCATCAAAATAATATTTTAAGCATATAAATTTTAGTAGTTATTCATAGTTATATTTTTTTTATTTATATCATATCTTAATAATAGTATGTTTAAATTTTATATTCAAAAAATATTTTTGTATTTATTTACAATTATGTATTTTTTTTATCTTCTTTTGCTTATGCTATGTGTATGATAATGTGTTCAAATGATATTTAATAATATATAGAATCTGCAATCCTATAAAATTTGTCTTAATTTTTATAAGTCTTATATACTTGGAATTTTTTAAATCCAAATAAATATAATAGAAATTACACTTTACTGTTTGACTGTGCTTTAAAAAGATTTGTTAAATTAACATAATTAAAATTAAGTATAAATTATTTTATGATCAAATTACGTAGATAAATTAATTGAGGATCAAAATTACATAGATATCTTAAATTGAATTTGATTACATACATGTTTTGTTTAATCTTTTATGTAAATTTGATTAATTATTTTTTTCTTTTTCCTTAGCAGTACTATTTTTTTGTTTTTTGTTATTATTTATTAGTATTAGTTGTACCCAATATCTATGAGTCCAATATCCATGCATCTTATACAATAAAAATTACACAAAAAGCTCACATTACCAAACCGTGATTAACATGACACTAATTAGTAATTACTATGTTTGTACTTGAGGGAACCAGTACACTAACTGCAACAACCTGCAATTCTGTAGAACATGTCTTCATCATGTGAATACTTGTAGCACTCATACACACCCAACACTCATCCACATATGTAGATGGAATTTCTATATCTATACCGGAGAATTTGCCTAACTTTAAAGAAAGAATTGATTTATGTCATTTCCCATTATAATTTTTAAGTTAAAGATATTAGAGGTCAAGGGTATGATAGTGCTAACAACATGCAGGGTAAGTGAAATGGTTTGCATGCTTTGTTTCTAAAAGAGTTTCCACAAGCATATTATGTACATTATTTGCTCATAAATTACAATTAGCACTGATGGCAACTTCAATAGAGGTACTTCAGATTCATAATTATTTACTTAGTTAAACTCTATTATCACTATTATTAGTGCTTCTTCTAAAAGACGTGGTCAATTATAAGAAGCTCAAGCAATTAAAAATAAAAACTTGGTTGTTCAAAATGAATTAGAAATAGACACAGGTGTAAATCAAATAAGCACTTTACAAAGAATTAGGGATATTCGATGGAGCTCTCACTTTAATTCTATTTGTAACTTAGTAAAAATATTCACTGCTATTAACATCGTTCTCAATAATATCATTAAAGAAGTAATATCTTATGCACAAAGAGGTGAGACTTATAGTATTAGTAAAATATTATTGTCATTTGAATTTGTTTTCACTTTGCACTTGATGAAGAAAATATGGGAATCACTAATGTTCTTTGTCAAGAACTACAACAATAATCTCAAGACATTCTTAATGCAATTCATATTGTTTCTATATCGAAATTGCTTCTTCAACAATTAAGAGATGGTGGATGGTGTCTTTCCTGCGAATGTTAAAGATTTCTATGAAAAGTATGAAATTAAAGTCCCTAATATAAGTGCACAATATATTTTTGGAAGAGGTCGATCTCGTCAACCAAGTGTGATAGTTAAGCATTATTATCGAATAGATATATTCTTGGCAACAATTGACTCTCATATACAAGAGTTGAATAGTTGATTTAATGAGCAAACAATAGAGATTTTGATTTTGGATTGTGCTTTGGATCATAAGGACAATTTCAAATAATTTAACATCGAAGAAATTAGTAAGTTAGAAGAGAAGTTTTATCCCCTTAATTTTTTTATAATAAATTAAATATTTTTAAATCTCAGTTGCAACATTATCAGAATAATATACAAATTATTTGAAAGGCATTGATACATTTTTTGAGTTGTGCAACAAGTTGTAAGAAATAGAAAAATCAAGAACTTATCATATGGTTGATAGATTAATATGTCTTGTTTTGACACTATTAGTGTCTACAACAACAATAAAAAGAGTTTTTTCAGCAGTAAAAATTGTTAAGACAAGACTCCAAAATAAGATGGCCGATGAATTTCTTGCAGACAATTTAGTCATTTACATGAAAAAAGAATTAGCAGCTATTTTTGACAAATAAATGATTTTGAAAATAGATGAAAGTGTCGAATAACTTTTTATGATATAAAATTATAAGTGGTAAGTGACAACTTTTATATATTGTTATCTTACTTTATTCATGATATATATTGTTATTTACTTATAAGATTATTTTGTTATTTTACAAAAAAAATGTCTAATATATAAGTATTGTATATACATGTCAACAAAGACGAGATTAGTAGTATGTATTTTATTTAATTAGATATTAAATATATATATGTGTATCTTTGTATAAATATTTGATTAAAATTATATATTTAGCTTTTATTTAAAATTTATCATTAGAAATAGCAATATAAAATATTTTTAGTAACTCATTAAATATGTCCTCCCTAAATAATTAGTCTAACTCCGTCCTTGCACTTGGCACAGCTATGTCAATGGGTCTTCCAATAAGGTTGGTAGCAAAGCTGGAATTATCCTCGAAAACTCAAGAAGAACAGGTTAGAATTATCCTTGAAATTTAATTTAAAATTTTCTAACAATTAAGTAAAGTATGAAGCTATGTTAGTCGGACTCTAACTTGCTAGGGAAGCAGGGGCTAAAAAAGTTGTGATCCATAATGACTCACAAGTTATTACCTCGCAGATCAATAATAGTTACGAAGCCAAGAATCCTTGCATGAAAAGGTATTTAGAAGTAACTTTAAAGCTTCTTTCTAAGTTTCTGGAAGTCGAGGTCCAACATATATCCCGAGAAGAAAATAACAAAGCAGGCACCTTATCAAAATTGGCGAGTCCTAATCCCAGACGCAATAATAGAAGCCAGATAAAGGAGACACTACAGGAATCTTGCATCTCAAAAAAAGAAGCTGACTCAGAAGTCTTCACATCATCAGGACAAGAGTTGGGATGGATGACGCCATATATTAACTTTCTCAAGTTCGACATAGTCCCAAATGACCCAAAGGAACCTAGTAGACTCATCCGAGAAGCACAACACTACACAATGATTAAAGAAACTCTCTACAGACGAGGTATTTCTATTCCTTTACTTAAATGTGTCTCGACTTGCAAAATAGGTGAAGTTCGGGAATAAGTGCACACTGGAATGTGCAAAAATTACCTAGGTGCCCATTCTTCAAAAAAGATGGTCTTGAGAGCAGGATTTTACTAGCCAACTATGAAAAAGTTGCTACCTACAACACACAAAAATGTCCACCATGCTAGAAGCATGCAAACTTTTTCATGGCCATTCTCAAAGTGGAGGATGGATCTACTCGTACTTTTTCCATAAATGTCGGGCATGTAAATACTTAATAGTCAGGACCGATTACTTCACAAAGTGGATAAAAGCATAACTGCTAGCATCCATTAAGCTAGGTGAAGTCGGAGATTTCTATGGTAGAACTTTATAACCCGATTTAAAATTTCTCATTCGATCACCGTGGATAACGGAACCCAATTCACTGACTCATGCTTCTATATTTTGGTGTCTGAGTTAAAAATGAGACAACAGTTCACCTTAGTTGAGTGCCTGCAGGCGAATGGACAGGCCGAGGCGCCCAACAAATTCATCCTTAATGGACTCAAGCGATAGCTCGACTCGGCGAAAGGGGCATGGGTAGAATAGTTGTTGCATGTACTCTGAACATATCGGACAACACCCCAGTCCACCACTTGGGAGTCACCTTACTAACTTGCATATGGAGTAAAGGCCATGATCCCAGTCGAAGTCGGAGAAGAAATTCCAAGGGTGATTTCTACAATGGAGCGGGAAATATGAAAATCCTCTAAGAAGAACTTGACTTACTCCCTAAAGTTAGAAACAAGGCTCAAATACGAGAAGACACCCTTAAGCAGCGAATGGCAGCCAAATACAACAAAAAAATAATCAAAAGAAGATTCTGCGAGAACGACCTCGTCCTCATAAGGAATGACATCGGATTACCACCTCCAAAAAAAGTAAACTTGCTGCTAATTAGAAGGATCCATACAAAGTCAATCAAGTATTAGGGAAAGGCTACTACAAGATTGCAACCAAAAAAAGCCATGACATGCCAAGATCATAGTGAACTTCACTTCCTGATGTATTTTTTTTCTACTTCAAAGTTTTTTTCCACTGGGTTTTGATGAAGGAAAATCGTTGGTTAAGAATTTTCATAAAACAATCTCATCGAAGTATAGATCCAAACTGATAGACAACCCTAATCAAAGTTTAATTTGTTTGTCATTTAAGCAAACTAATAAAAATCGAGTATTTAAACCTCGAGTCGTCTCTCAAGGAATTGCAGGGAAGTGTGCATATATATTATTGGTTATGGATGTATATTTTGGAGTTTTTGGTTTGATAAACAAGAAATATAAATTGCAAGAAAGTAAAGCTAATAACTAAGAAAAGTCTTGGCAAGAAATGAGAATTAGACTTCCTATCCTCATTATCATCCTCAGTTGTGATGGTAACTGGAAATTGATCTCACTTAGTTAATCTCTAACAATTGAAGGAAAGTCAAGTGAGCAAAATTGACTCTAATCCACAAGTCCCAATCAAAGATTAGCTTTAGTGGAATTCAAGCCAACTAGCAATCCTCAATCACCAATCAACAAAAGAGTTTGATAACTCAAGAGGCTCCAATCACTCAACTCAAGTCAAGAGCACAAAATTATACACTAAAATCCAACCAAGCATTTTATCAAACACTTAGAAGGTATAAAAATAGAATATGGTAAATTAACAAGAAATATAAAATCTAACAACTACCAGTGCAAGAAAACAATAATAACAACTCAATTAAACAATAAGAAACATAGAACATAAATTGCATTAATGGAAATTAAAATCAACAAAGAGTCATGAACATATAGGCAACAAAATAAAGGAAATAACAAATGCAACTAAGATAACAAAGACGTAAGAACAAGGAATTGAAAAGAAAACTAAATTAAAGCAACAATTAAAGCCTAAACCTAAGAGAAATCTATCCTAATTCTAGAGATAATAGAAAGCTTCTCTCTCTAGAATATAACCTAAAGTATGTTACTAAACTATTCTTAATTGCTCTCCCCTTATCCATTCTTGATTTTGGCTTCAAATAACTTCAGAAATGAGTTGGATTTGGGCCTGAAGTAGCTCAGAAATTGCCCCCAATGTGTTCCTTTAATGAGGTCATGTGACAAGTGTCACGTGTCGCGTGGCTAACGCGTGCGTGTCACTTGGCGAATCTTCTCGGTCACACGTACGCGTGGGTTACGCATTCGCGTCGCTATGCTTTTCACAAATCCATATTTCTTTATGAATTCTCCACTTTGCATGCTTTTTCTTCACTTCTTCAATCCAATTCTTGTCTTATAAACCCGTAATCACTCAACAAACATATCATGGCATCGAATGGAATTAAAGTGAATTAAATTTAACAAATTAAGGGCCTAAAAAGCATTTTTTTACTCTTAAACACAATTTAGGGAGAATTTAATAAAATCCACCGAATTCAATACAAGATAAACCATAAAATTGTGGTTTATCAGGTTTACTGAAGGGGTTTCAACCACACACCAAAATGAGGGCTAGGACTCACAACTTTTAAGAACTCTTAGTAGAATCCTTCCCTAAAATGGAACTTTCATGCTAGAGCAAGAACTAGCATGAAAGTTGATCTGTTACTACCTACGCAGATGTTTGTATTTCATTTTTCCTTTTCTTCGAAAGTACTCACTGAGTTACTTAGATCCAGAGTACTAAAGTTTCTCCCTCTCCCAATCAAAAATGCAGACACTTAATTCAACTAGTCTACTCATTGTAACTGTTCAAGATGTTAATAAAACGCCTACAAAATGCAAAGGAGGGGATCGCTTAATGCTAACACATCCACAAGAAACTATTAACTATATATAACTAATTCCAAAAGATTCTATGAGCTATAAATCATTTTCAAAAATGAAAAATCTCTTCGAACTTGGAATTAGACCATACATATGTCAACGGTACTATTTTCTAAAAATTCAACTACATGTAGAAAGATACTACACTACCAATAAAAATAAACAACTACTACGATAGAAAAAATGAGAAAATTTACTGTGCATGGTGACATCACAATTGTACAAAAAACCAAAGATGGTGGTACTATAGTAGCGAGAGCCACTAGTCATAGTGGCATCACTAATGCTTCATTTTTAAACAACATAACACACTCAATCAAGTATTAAATATTACTAAAAAGAACAAAGAAAAAAATAACATTAAGTATGAAGACAAAAAATGAAGCAAATGGCAGGAGTAAAGTTATAGAGAAATAAGGAAAGTTTAGATGATGATGATGATGAAATGAAAGAAAGGATTATTTATAGACTTTTAAGGATAAGAGCATTAAGATAAAATTATAGTTATTTTAAATGGTTTTAAATACTGGTACGGTAACCAATGAAAACTGAAAAGACGCGACCTAGGGAGAAAGAAAAGCTATTCTCCCTACTACTTCGGTTATCACCCCAGATGATAACCACCCTGAAAATGGGGAGTAACTTCTTACTCTATAAGAGAGTAACCACCCATGATCTTTAGAAGTCATTCTCAAGGAATCATTAAGTCCAACATTACTTTTCTATAAATACCCCAACACGTAGGCATTTTTTTAATTCAATCTGACCTAAAATCTACTTCAACTCTTGCTAACTTAGGTATCAGAATCTCTTGTAGGTATCTCCACCACCGTCCAATTCGAAGACGTTGGATAAACTACTGTCTCAATATCCAAATCAAACACATAAGTATTTTTCCAATTCAATCTGACCTAAAACACGCTTCAATTCTTTCTAACTTAGGCATCAGAGTCCCTTGTAGGTATCCCACCACCATCTAGTATGAAGATGTCAGATAAACCACCGTCTCGGTGTCCAAGTCGGATTTCTTTCCAAAGGCTTTTGGACCTCACTTCTAGGTCCAAATTCATCTTATTTTCAAGTAACACACACACACACATGAATGGAGGAAAATTTCTAAAAAAAAAAAAAGATATAAAATGATATGGATGATGATCAATAACATGATATATGATAATATTAGTTATGTCAAATTGTAGCTACTAATGTCAAATTGTGACTTTCAAATTATGGTTTTTTCACGTCTATTTAATGAATAAATAAAGGTTACTATATTACATTTATTATTCATCCAACTAAATAATTGATGCACTGAAGGCAACGTAGCGTACCCGCCTTTCTAAGCTTCCTCTTTCGTCTTCATTCAGGCTGCAACTATACCCAAGGCATTCTTCGCACTAGCCACCACAAGAGGACCATCTCAACATTTTTATTACTCAACTTAACCGTGACATAGCTCGAGTCAAGTCAATCACAGCAAAGCTCAAACTTGCCATTAGCCATGCCAACAAATCGGACATCTGACCCGAATATCTGTCCTCGCCAATGACCTACAACATAAGCCAAGGAAGTAGTGAGTACTTCTCCCGGGTCAAAATGGGATAACCATCATAACAATACTGCTTGGTCATGGACACAGGCGGCAGTTACCTCACGTGGATCCAATGCAAGCCATATAGCCACTGCTACAAGTAATCCAACCGATTTTCGTCCCGTCTAGGTCATCCTCTTATGCCCAAATCACGTGCGATGCCCCCACAGTGCCACCAACTTGACAAGGCCTCCTGCACAAAAGTGTTAGTACCAAGTTAGTTACGGCGACAATTCAATTTCAATCGGAGATTTCATAACAGAAATGATGTCATTTAGACAAATTAGGTCAGTTCCACGGGCACCCATGGGTTGTGAACACTTTAACGACGGTTTGTTTTCTGGATCCGTCGCAGTTCTTGGACTCAGACGCGAGCCCTTGCCACTATCGTCATAGATCAAAGTGACGTCGTTTTCATATAGATTGTCCATGCTCGATTTTAACTCAGCACAACCTGATGACTCGATTGTGACTCAGATGTTAAGTAACCCAAAGCTCAAATTGTTCTACTACGTAGGGTTCACTAGAGTTAGCATTGGGGGACGGAGTTCCCATTCCGGTTTGGATGTTCGTGATAGATTCGTCGGAGAAGGTTGGGGTCGTGGTAGGCTTGGGAACCGTCTTGACTTGGTTCCAATCTCAGGCATATGTAGCAATGAGGGACGCGTTTACTGCGTTGACTCAAAACTTGCCGCAGATTTCCGAAAGCGTGTTGTTGTTCGACACGTGCTATAATTTCTATGGGTTGTCGACGATAAGGGTGCTGACATTGTAGTTTAAGGTGGCGGGTGGGAATTCATGGAGTTTAGCAGTAATGACATACCTGATTCCGATGGACCGAAGTTGTAACACCCTAACAGACTTAATCTTATGCTTAAGTCATAAGATTGAGATAGTAAGGTATTACGACCTCTAAAAATAGTAATATATATATAATAGAGAAAAGGATACTTAACTAGGAACTTTGAAAAATGGGTAAAACAAAATCGCAAAATAAAAAGCGCAACGCTTAGGAAAGGATTACTTGCGTGTTGAGAAACCTAATAGGAACATGATAAAGATAAGCAAAAGAATAAAGGACAACCAAGGAAGCAGCATAACTAGCCCCTGACTCAGCCTGCGAAGCTAAGGCTAGCCGGAGGATATATATATATACATATAAACATACATAAGCGTTCTCAAAATATCCCAAAATACACCAAAATATCAAAATAACTCCTATCTCTCCCTCAACCTCTAAGAGGAGCATCATACATAAGTTACTTGGAGAGTAAGCTAAACATATATGTACATATATACAACCAGAAACCAAAATACATCCAAGGACTACTTCGCTTTCCAGGATTCAGACGCCTAGTAAGGAGTCTCTTGACCTGCATCTGAAAAATAACAATACAGTATGGAATGAGAACCAGAGGTTCTCAGCATGGTAAAAGTGCCACGCGCATAATAAATAAGGTCCTGAGAATGCCATAGGCAATCCTAGAACTCCGTTATACAATTATCCAACTTAATTACTAAACAGAAGCTATAAATAAGGGTAGGTATTCTAATTCTACCTAACTTATTCAATTTCAATCCTAATCTAACACCAAACCATTTCTCCATTTCCTCTATTTCCTCCATCATTCAAAATACAATAGAAACAAGTAGCCAAACAAGTTCATGCATAAGTAATGAGCAAATAGTACAAATAGCAAGTATAACAGATAGCAGGTGATATAAATCAATTAGGCATACCCAGAAAATGCATATCAATCAATACAAACAAATGCATATGATGCATACCTGTCCTATGGCTGATGGGGCCCATCTGTCGGTTATCCAGACAACCCGACAAGTCCGAAAATCTTAGACTGTCTCTCGTCGCGCATCCCCAAGAGTCTATGCATAGAGTTCACATTCAATCATCATATAATCACTTAATGGGGCTATCCATACCCGGGAATTTATACGTGCCTGGTCACCCTTACGACGTAGGGTTAACATAGTGTCGAGATTCAACCTGGAACACGTGGTGACAAGCCACAGTTCTTACCCAGGGAAACTCGTATCTCAGATACCATCATTAACATTTCATAATCAATTATTACTTACTCATCATGTCATTCCACCTTAATACATAACTCATCATATCCCGGAGCAAGTGGTGCGAAACCACAATTCTTGCGTTTACGCGAGGAGCCTCTATACTAACCAACCTGGAGCAAGTGGGGCAAAACCACATCTCTTGCGTTTACCCAGGAGGTACGTTCTCATATGTCCAGGAAGAACAAAGGAGGGGATCATAACCTCCCACCATCTCGCTGTGGGCGATTTTACAATACTAGGAGGAATAGAGAAGGGGATCCTCACCTTCCACCATCTCCTGGGGTCGCACTTTCAAGAAAGTGCTTAGGTGCGATATTTATTTCTTTCATTAGCCAATTTTATAACACCTATATGTGTGTGTGTGTGTGTGTGTGTGTGTGTGTGTGTGTGTACCACCTGCATTCTCACACTTAAATTACAACTTTTTCGACTTTAATTCACCTCTAAGTTATCCTATTTTCCTAGCTTCTTTTATCTACTGGACTTAACACTATACCTTAAGTCTAAAGGAAGAAAATAGAGAAGTTCATGCACAAGTAATGAGCAAATAGTACAAATAGCAAGTATAACAGATAGCAGGTGATATAAATCAATTAGGCATACCCAGGAAATGCATAGCAATCAATACAAACAAATGCATATGATGCATGCCTGTCCTATGGCTGATGGGGCCCATCTGTCGGTTATCCAGACAACCCGACAAGTCTGAAAACCTTAGACTGTCCCCCGTCACGCATCCCCAAGAGTCTATGCATAGAGTTCACATTCAATCATCATATAATCACTCAATGGGGGATAGTCGGAAATTTATACGTGCCCGGTCACCCTTACGACGTAGGGTCAACAGAGTGTCGAGATTCAACCTGGAACACGTGGTGGCAAGCCACAGTTCTTACCCAGGGAAACTCGTATCTCAGATACCATCATTAACATTTCATAATCAATCATTACTTACTCATCATGTCATTGCACCTTAATACATAACTCATCATATCCCGAAGCAAGTGGGGCGAAACCACAATTCTTGCGTTTACCCGGGGAGCCTCTATACTAACCAACCTGGAACAAGTGGAGCGAAACCACAGCTCTTGCGTTTACTCATAAGGTACGTTCTCATATGCCCAGGAGGAACAAAGGAGGGGATCATAACCTCCCACCACCTCGTTGGGGGCAATTTTACAATACCAGGAGGAACAGAGAAGGGGATCCTCATCTTCCACCATCTCCTGGGGTCGCACTTTCAAGAAAGTGCTTAGGTGCGATATTTATTTCTTTCATTAGCCAATTTTATAACACCTATATGTGTGTGTGTGTGTGTGTGTGTGTGTGTGTGTGTGTGTACCACCTGCATTCTCACACTTAAATTACAACTTTTTCACACCTAAATTACCATTTTTTCGACTTTACTTCACCTCCAAGTTATCCTATTTTCCTAGCTTCTTTTTTCTACTAGACTTAACACTATACCTTAAGTCTAAAGGAAGAAAATAAAGGTTTAGAAGTAAAAAATTGGTTTAAAAACAGTCAAACCCTGTTTTGTAGCAGGCAGCATCCACGTGTACGCGTAGGCCACGCGCACGCGCGGAGCATACATCAAGTCACGCGTATGCGTGAATATGCATACACGCGTACGCATGCCTCTCGCGCATGCGTCTCCAAAATTCCATGCCACGCGTATGCGTGGATGGTGCATCTTTGAAAAAAAATGGCAGAATACCCAGAAGCATTCTGCAGCCAACTTTGTCACCCTACAACACAAGTTTATACACATAACTTGTAACGTCCATAACCTTCTCTACGAAATTACGTTTTTCACAAAATTAATATCAATTAAAAGCCCTTAAAACCATCTTTTACTTACAGCAAACCACAATTCAATCCAAAATTTGAGGAGAATATTATGGACGTTCAAAATTCATCAAAATTTGGTTTTAACCATTTTCAACAAAATCTCATTTTCACCAACTTAAGTTTCTTACAATTTAAGCCTACATTGTAATGCCATATCCACTCAATTCATCAACAACCATTGCCAATATAAACTTTAATCAATGATGAGCGGATAATTTATACGCTTTTTGGCATTGTTTTTAGTATGTTTTTAGTATGTTTTAGTTAGTTTTTATTATATTTTTATTAGTTTTTATTTAAAATTCACTTTTCTGGACTTTACTATGAGTTTGTGTGTTTTTCTGTGATTTCAGGTATTTTCTGGCTGAAATTGAGGGACCTGAGCAAAAATCTGATTCAGAGGCTGAAAAGGACTGCAGATGCTGTTGGATTCTGACCTCCCTGCACTCGAAGTGGATTTTCTGGAGCTACAGAAGCCCAATTTGCGCGCTCCCAATTGCGTTGGAACGTAGACATCCTGGGCTTTCCAGCAATATATAATAGTCCATACTTTGCCCGAGATTTGATGGCCCAAACCGGTGTTCCAAATCAGCTGAAGACTGCCCGGCGTTAAACGCCGGAACTGGCACAAGAATGGGAGTTAAACGCCTAAACTGGCACAAAAGCTGGCGTTTAACTCCAAGAAAAGTCTTTACACATGAAAGCTTCAATGCTCAACCCAAGAACACACCAAGTGGGCCTGGAAGTGAATTTTTATGTCATTTACTCATTTTTGTAAACCCTAAGCTACTAGTTATCTACAAATAGGACCTTTTACTATTGTATTAGAGATCCTGGAATCTTTTGATCACTTTAGATCTTAGGATCATCTTTGGACGTCTAGTTCTTAGATTATGGGAGGCTGGCCATTTGGCCATGCCTAGACCTTGTTCTTATGTATTTTCAACGGTGGAGTTTCTACACACCATAGATTAAGGTGTGGAGCTCTGCTGTACCTCGAGTATTAATGCAATTACTATT
>NC_029774.3:35609757-35613180 GCF_000817695.3 Arachis duranensis
ATTCCTTAATCAGAATCTTCGTGGTATAAGCTAGAATTGATGGCGGCATTCAAGAGAATCCAGAAGTTCTAAACCTTGTCTGTGGTATTCTGAGTAGGATTCGAGGATTGAATGACTGTGACGAGCTTCAAACTCCTGAAGGCTGGGCGTTAGTGACAGACGCAAAAGAATCACTGGATTCTATTCCAACCTGATTGAGAACCGACAGATGATTAGCCGTGCTGTGACAGAGTGCGTTGAACATTTTCACTGAGAGGACGGGACTGTAGCCATTGACAACAGTGATGCCCAACATACAGCTTGCCATGAAAAGGAGTGAGAAGGATTGGATGAAGACAGTAGGAAAGCAGAGAGACGGAAGGGACAAAGTATCTCCATACGCTTTTATCTGAAATTCTCACCAATGAATTACATAAGTATCTCTATCCTTATTTTATGTTTTATGTTATCCTCCATAACCATTTGAATTTGCCTGACTGAGATTTACAAGATGACCATAGCTTGCTTCATACCAACAATCTCCGTGGGATCAACCCTTACTCGCGTAAGGTTTATTACTTGGACGACCCAGTGCACTTACTGGTTAGTTGTGCGAAGTTGTGATAAAGAGTTGAGATTGCAATTGAGCGTACCATGTTGATGGCGCCATTGATGATTACAATTTCGTGCACCAATCAACTTAACCAACCTTGATCTTCAATGATTACTCACTATTACCTCATACATCAACAATCCTTCATTGTTCATATCAAAATTTCACCTATACCAACTTTCATCATATATTTATCAACCTCCCATCAACATATACCAAATTAAATGCCATTAACAAAATCAACCCTTCATACACATTAATCCATCAACTTAACATAATAACTATTTATTAACAATTACCAATCATAATTCATCAATATCAATATCAACACAACCCATTATAAGCAAGTCCAACAACATGAAATTAATAACCTCATCATCCCAATTTATGTTCATCAACATTTACACCAACAACAACACAAATCTACTCATTAAAATACCATTAACAAATTCAACTTATCCTATGGTTCTTCAAACCCAAGTTTTCGCAACACCGTAAATATTAAACGTGCGAAACTTAAACCATACCTTGGCCGATCACTTAATTCACCAAGGCAGCCTTACAACGCACAATTACAGCTCCTCCAAGCTCCATCAAATAGCCCCAAAACAAGCCTTGATCACCAATAAACCTCCAAGTAATCCTAATTCAATTCCAATGCATAAACACCCACTTAACCTACACCTAATACACATATACATGTTCCAATTCAGTTTTTTATTACCAAAAATAAGATTGAGCTAGGGTTAGGGTGTTCTTACCATACCCATATGCTCAATAGCTTGAGCCCATAAGTTTCGGAAGCTAACTTGAACCTAAAACACGACAATTGGGCAAGGTTCACCATAGATTTTCAAGTTTGCCAAAGAAAGAGGAATAGAAATTCTAAATATAATAGGAGGCTTACCAGTGAAATTGTTCAGATAGAAAGGTAGAGCTCGATGCGCTGAGCGCGTGGCCACGAACTGTGCGGCGATCGGAGCCCGGACGGAGGAGTTATGGTGGATCAAAGGGTTAGGGTTTGAGAGCTTCTCTCCCTTTCTTCCAATTATGTTTGCTTCGTTGGATGCAAATGAAAGGGATGAAGCTGCTGCCTCTTTTTAATTATGGGTCCGGTTGGATCCACGGACTCGGTTTGCGCTCCGATTCAATCGGTTCGATCCTTCCGGTCCGATTTTGGGCCAAATTTTTTAAATTGGTATCAAAATTCTCGTTTCGACGAACTCTATCTCATTTTGATATTAGTTTTGTATTTTTAGCTTTCCTAATAAAAATTTAATTATTAACTAATTATTTACCGTTTTTAGCGAAATTTACAGAAGTACATCAGCTACTTTGCCATTGTGCCAATAGAAGCGGCTTTGTCAATCTTAGGGAATGTGTAGCAGCAGAGAACACATGTCATCTTTAATATTTGACTCTTTGATTGGTTTCTCATAAGACAAATGCTAGAATGTGTGTATTTATTGTTAGAATTTTCTGCGGTGAGCTTCTATTGATTGTTGAATGTTTAAGCCTAATATTCCTATAAACTCATAAAGTGATTGAGTGATTGATGAGCGGATAATTTATACACCTTTTGGCATTGTTTTTAGGTAGTTTTTAGTAAGTTCAAGCTACTTTTAGGGATGTTTTCATTAGTTTTTATGTTAAATTCACATTTCTGGACTTTACTATGAGTTTGTGTGTTTTTCTATGATTTCAGGTAATTTCTGGCTGAAATTGAGAGACTTGAGCAAAACTCTGAAAAAGGCTGACAAAGGACTGCTGATGCTATTGGAATCTGACCTCCCTGTACTCAAAATGGATTTTTTGGAGCTACAGAACTCCAAATGGCGCGCTCTCAACGGCGTTGGAATGTAGACATCCAGAGCTTTCCAGCAATATATAATAGTCCATACTTTATTCGGGAATGGATGACGTAAAGTGGCGCTCAACGCCAAGTACATGCTGCTGTCTAGAGTTAAACGCCAGAAACACGTCACAACCCAGAGTTGAACGCCCAAAACACGTTATAACTTGGCGTTCAACTCCAAGAGAAGTTTCAGCTCGTGGATAGATCAAGCTCAGCCCAAGCATACACCAAGTGGGCCCCAGAAGTGGATTTATGCATCAATTACTTACTCATGTAAACCCTAGTAGCTAGTCTAGTATAAATAGGATAAGTTACTATTGTATTAGACACCTTTTGACAGTTTAATCTTTTGACTTTTTAGTCTTTGATCATTCGGTCTTTTGATCATTCGGGGGGCTGGCCATTCGGCCATGCCTAAACCTTTCACTTATGTATTTTCAACGGTGGAGTTTCTGCACACCATAGATTAAGGGTGTGGAGCTCTGCTGTACCTCAAGTTTCAATACAATTATTATTACTTTCTATTCAATTCTCTTTTATTATTATTCTAAGATATACGTTGCACAACACTTTGATGAATGTGATGATCCGTGACACTCATCATCATTCTCACCTATGAACGCGCGTGATTGACAACCACTTCCGTTCTACTCTAGGCCGGGCGCATATCTCTTAGATTCCCCAACAGAATCTTCGTGGTATAAGCTAGATAGATGGCGGCATTCTTGGGAATCCGGAAAGTCTAACCTTGTCTGTGGTATTCCGAGTAGGATTCTGAGAATCCGAAAAGTCTAACCTTGTCTGTGGTATTCCGAGTAGGATTTCGATATTGAATGACTGTGACGAGCTTCAAACTCCTGAAGGCTGGGCGTGATGACCAGACGCAAAAGAATCAAGGGATTCTATTCCAACCTGATTGAGAACCGACAGATGATTAGCCGTGCTATGACAGAGCATTTGGACCATTTTCACTGAG
>NC_029774.3:35613283-35615788 GCF_000817695.3 Arachis duranensis
CAAGGTGACCATAGCTTGCTTCATACCAACAATCTCTGTGGGATCGACCCTTACTCACGTAAGGTATTACTTGGATGACCCAGTACACTTGCTGGTTAAGTTGAATGGAGTTGTGTCCACATATAGTCAATAGCCATTAAATAAATCTCATGCAAATACAAAGAGGATCACAATTTCGTCCACCAAGTTTTTGGCGCCGTTGCCGGGGATTGTTCGAGTATGGACAACTAACGGTTCATCTTGTTGCTCAGATTAGGTAATTTTCTTTTCAAAAAGTTTTCAAAAATCTTTCAAAAATATTTTTTTTATTATTATTTTCGTTTTTCTAAAGTATATTTTCGAAAAAAATAATAAAAATACAAAAAAATCATAAAATCATAAAAAAACGAAAAATATTTTGTGTTTCTTGTTTGAGTCTTGAGTCAATTTTTAAGTTTGGTGTCAATTGCATGCTTAAAAAAAAAATTTTCTTGCATCTTTCGAAAATTCATGCATTCATAGTGTTCTTCATGATCTTCAAGATGTTATTGGTAAATCCTCTTGTTTGATCTTGATGATTTCTTGTTTTGTGTTGTTTGTTGTTTTTCATATGCATTTTTCCTTTGTTAGAGTCCATGCATTAAAGATTTATAAGTTTAGTGTCTTGCATGTTTTCCTTGCATCAAAAATTTTTCAAATTATGTTCTTGATGTTCATCATGATCTTCAAAGTGTTCTTGGTGTTCATCTTGACATTCATAGTGTTCTTGCATGCATTATGTGTTTGATCCAAAATTTTCATATTTTGGGTCATTTTTATGTTTTTCTCTCTCATCTAAAAAAAATAAAAATAAAAATATATCTTTTCCTTTTTTCTCTCCAAATTTTCGAAATTTTGGGTTGACTTGGTCAAAAATTTTCAAAATTAGTTGTTTCTTACAAGTCAAGTCAAATTTTCAATTTTAAAAATCTTATATTTTCAAAATCTTTTTCAAAAATTATATCCTTTTCATTTTTTTCTATTTTTTGAAAATTTCAAAAATCTTTTTCAAAATATTTTCAAAATCTTTTTCTTACCTTTATATCAAATTTTCGAAAATTAGCTAACAACTAATGTGATTGATTCAAAAATTTGAAGTTTGTTACTTGCTTGTTAAGAAAGGTTCAATCTTTAAGTTCTAGAATCTTATCTCTTAGTTTCTTGTTAGTTAAGTAATTTTAAAAATTAAATCTTTTTCAAACATATCTTTTTATCTTTTATCTTATCTTTTTCAAAAAAAAAAATTATCTTTTTCAAAAGTTGATTTCAAAATATCTTATCTAACCTCTTATCTTCTTATCTTTTCAAATTTGATTTTAATATCTTTTTCAACTAACTATTTGACTTTTTGTTTGTTTCTTATCTTTTTCAAAACCACCTAACTACTCTTTCCTCTCTAATTTTCGAAAATATCTCACCACTTTTTCAAAAAATTCTTTTTAATTAACTAATTGTTTCAAATTTTAATTTTAATTATATCTTATCTTTAATTTTCGAAAATCACTAACCACTTTTTCAAAATTATTTTCGAAATTCTTTATCTTTCCTTCTTCTATTTATTTATTTATTCACTAACACTTCTCTTCATCTCTCTTCACCTAAATATCCGAACCCACTCTTCTTCATTCTTCCCCCCTTTCTTTTTCTACTAACATAAAGGAATCTCTATACTGTGACATAGAGGATTCCTCTTCTTTTCTTGTCTTCTTCTCTTTCATATGAGTAGGAACAAGGAAAAAGGCACTCTTGTTGAAATTGATCCAGAACCTGAAAGGACTCTGAAGAGAAAATTAAGAGAAGCTAAGTTACAACAATCTAAAGGTAACCTTTCAGAAACATTAGAGCAAGAGAAGGAGATGGCAGCCAAAAATAATAATAATGCAAGGAGAATGCTTGGTGACTTCACAAAGCCAACGTCCAAATTTGATGGAAGAAGCATCTCCATTCCTGCCATTGGAGCCAATAATTTTGAGCTGAAACCTCAGCTAGTTGCCTTCATGCAACAAAACTGCAAGTTTTATGGACTTCCATCTGAAGATCCTTACCAGTTTTTAACTGAGTTCTTGCAGATTTGTGAGACTGTAAAGACGAATGGAGTTGATCCTGAAGTCTACAGACTCATGCTAATCCCTTTTGCTGTAAGAGACAGAGCTAGAATATGGTTGGATTCACAACCCAAGGATAGTCTGGACTCCTGGGATAAGCTGGTCACTGCCTTCTTGGATAAATTCTTTCCTCCTCAAAAGTTGAGCAAGCTGAGAGTGGATGTTCAGACCTTCAAGAAAAAAGATGGTGAATCCCTCTATGAAGCTTGGGAAAGATACAAGCAGCTGACCAAAAGGTGTCCATCTGACATGTTTCAGAATGGACCATATTAGATATATTCTATTATGGTCTATCTGAATTTTCGAAAATGTCATTGGACCATTCTGTAGGTGGATCTATTCACCTAAAGAAAACGCCTGAAGAGGCTCAAGAACTCATTGA
>NC_029774.3:35616006-35618725 GCF_000817695.3 Arachis duranensis
CATCCAACAGTACTAAAGAGGCAGCTTTTGAAGAAGCTTATGATCCTGAGAACCCTGCCATGGCAGAGATTAATTACATGGGTGAACCTTATGGAAACACCTATAACTCATCATGGAGAAATCATCCAAATTTCTCATGGAAGGATCAACAAAAGCCTCAACAAGGCTTTAACAATGGTGGACGCAATAGGCTGAGCAATAGCAAGCCTTTTCCATCATCTTCTCAGCAACAGACAGAGAATTCAGAATAAAACACTTCTAATTTAGCTAATCTAGTCTCTGATCTGTCAAAGGCCACTTTCAGTTTCATGAGTGAAACAAGATCCTCCATCAGAAATCTGGAGGCACAAGTGGGCCAGCTGAGTAAGAAAGTCATTGAAACTCCTTCCAGAATTCTCCCAAGTAATACAGAGAGAATCCAAAAGGAGAGTGCAAGGCCATTGATATAATCAATATGGCCAAATGCACAAGGGAGGAGGAGGATGAAAATCCTAGTGAGGAAGACCTCCTGGGATGTCCCTCAAGCAAGAAGGAGTTTCCTATTAAGGATCCAAAGGAATCTGAGGCTCATATAGAGACCATAGATATTCCATTAAATCTCCTTCTGCCATTCATGAGCTCTGAAGACTATTCTTCCTCAGAAGAGGATGAAGAAAGACTATTCTTCCTCTGAAGAGGATGAAGATGTGACTGGAGAGCAAGTTGCTCAATATTTAGGAGCTATCATGAAGCTGAATGCCAAGTTGTTTGGTAATGAGACTTGGGAAAGTGAACCTCCCTTGCTCATTGGTGAACTAGACACCTGGATTCAGCAAATTTTACCTCAAAAGAGACAAGATTCTGGCAAGTTCTTAATACCTTGTACCATAGGCACCATGACCTTTGAAAAAGCTCTATGTGATCTAGGGTCAGGGATAAATCTTATGACACTCTCTGTAATGGAGAAGCTAGGGATCATTGAGGTACAACCTGCCTTATTCTCATTACAATTGGCAGACAAGTCATTGAGACAAGCTTATGGAATAGTAGAGGAGGTGTTAGTAAAGGTTGAAGGCCTTTACATCCCTGCTGATTTCATAATCTTAGACACTAGGAAGGAAGAGGATGAATGCATCATCCTTGGAAGACCAAGTCACAAAAAAAATATAAAAATTAAAAACAGAATCAAAAACAGCAAAAGAAAAATCACACCCTGGAGGGAGGACAGACTGGCGTTCAACGCCAGTAAGAAGCATCTGGCTGGCGTTCAACGCCAGAACAGAGCATCAACCTGGCGCTGAACGCCAGAAACAAGCAACATTCTGGCGTTTGAACGCCAGGAATGTGCCTAGAGGAAAAGCTGATGCTGAACGCCAGTAACAAGCATGAAACTGGCGTTCAACGCCAGAAACATGTTACATGTGAGCGTTGAACGCCTAGAATGTGCACCACTCGGCGTTTAAACGCCAGAATGGTGTGCAAAGGCATTTTACATGCCTATTTGGTGCAGGAATGGAATTCCTTGACACCTCAGGATCTGTGGACCCCACAGGATCCCCACCTAACATATTCCCACCTTACCTCCTAATCCTATTTCACTCTCCCCCATGTCACACTTCCCATCAACTTCAATCTCTCTTCCCAATTACCCCCTTCACCACTCACATCCATCCACTCTTCCCCAAAAACCCCACCTACCTTCAAAATTCAAAAACACTTTCCCACCCAAACCCACCCAAATGGTCGAACCTACCCTCTCCCCTTTTCCTATATAAACCCTTCCATTCTACTTCATTTTCACACAACACAACCCCCTCTTCTTCACTTGGCCGAACCTACATCTCTCCCTCTCTACCATATTCTCTTCTTCTTCTTCTTCTCTTCTTTCTTCTATTGCTCGAGGAAGAGCAATATTTCAAGTTTGGTGTGGTCAAAGTATAATCTTTTTTGTTTTCCATTACCATCAATGGCACCTAAGGCCGGAGAATCCTCTAGAAAATGAAAAGGGAAGACAAAAGCTTCCACCTCCGAGTCATGGGAGATGGAAAGATTCATCTCCAAGAGCCATCAAGACCACTTCTATGATGTTGTGGCAAAGAAGAAGGTGATCCCTGAGGTCCCTTTCAAGCTCAAGAAAAATGAGTATCCGGAGATCCGACATGAGATCCGAAGAAGAGGTTGGGAAATCCTAACCAACCCCATGCAACAAGTCGGAATCTTAATGGTTCAAGAATTCTATGCCAATGCATGGATCACTAGGAACCATGATCAAAGTATGAACCCGAGTCCAAAGAATTATCTCACAATGGTTCGGGGGAAATACTTAGATTTTAGTTCGGAAAATGTGAGGTTGGCATTTCACTTGCCCATGATGCAAGGAGATGAACGCCCCTACACTAGAAGGGTCAACTTTAATCAAAGGTTGGACCAAGTCCTTATGGACATATGTGTGGAAGGAGCTCAATGGAAGAGAGACTCTAAAGGCAAGCCAGTCCAACTAAGAAGACTGGACCTCAAGTCTGTGGCTAGAGGATGGTTGGAGTTCATTCAACGCTCCATCATTCCCACTAGCAACCGATCTGAAGTTACTGTGGATCGGGCCATCATGATTCACAGCATCATGATTGGAGAGGAAGTAGAAGTTCATGAAGTCATCTCCAATGAATTCTACAAAATAGCCGAAAAGCCCTCCACCATGGCAAGGCTAGCTTTTCCTCACCTTATTTGCCATCTATGTTAC
>NC_029774.3:35618919-35619955 GCF_000817695.3 Arachis duranensis
ATGAAATTGATTCTTGAAGCAAGAAAAAGCAGTGAAAAAAGCAAAAGCTTGCGAAAAAATAAATAAATAAATAAATAAATAATAATTGGCGAAAAAAATAATAGAAAAAGAAAAAGCAAGCAGAAAAAGCCAATAGCCCTTAAAACCAAAAGGCAAGGGTAAAAAGGATCCAAGGCTTTGAGCATCAATGAATAGGAGGGCCCAAGGAATTAAATCCAGGCCTAAGCGGCTAAATCAAGCTGTCCCTAACTATGTGCTTGTGGCATGCAGGTCCAAGTGAAAAGCTTGAGACTGAGTGGTTAAAGTCGTGATCCAAAGCAAAAAAGAGTGTGCTTAAGAGCTCTGGACACCTCTAACTGGGGACTCTAGCAAATCTGAGTCACAATCTGAAAAGGTTCACCCAGTTAAGTGTCTGTGGCATTTGTGTATCCGGTGGTAATACTGGAAAACAAAATGCTTAGGGACACGGCCAAGACTCATAAGTAGTTGTGTTCAAGAATCAACATGCTTAACTAGGAAAGTCAATAACACTATCTGAAATTCTAAGTTCCTAGAGAAGCCAATCATTCTGAACTTCAAAGGAAAAAGTGAGATGCCAAAACTGTTCAGAAGCAAAAAGCTACAAGCCCCGCTCATCTAATAAGAATCTGAGCTTCACTTAAAACTCTGAGATATTATTGCTTCTTAATTTCTTTTCATCCTATTTTATTCTTCTAGTTGCTTGGGGACAAGCAACAGTTTAAGTTTGGTGTGTTGCTTGGGGACAAGCAACAATTTAAGTTTGGTGTTGTGATGAGCAGGTAATTTATACGCTTTTTGGCATTGTTTTTAGGTAGTTTTTAGTAAGTTCAAGCTACTTTTAGGGATATTTTCATTAGTTTTTATGTTAAATTCACATTTCTGGACTTTACTATGAGTTTGTGTGTTTTTCTGTGATTTCAGGTAAATTCTGACTGAAATTGAGGGATTTGAGCAAAACTCTGAAGAAGGCTGACAAAAGGACTGCTGATGCTGTTGGAATCTGACCTCCCTGCAC
>NC_029774.3:35619988-35620578 GCF_000817695.3 Arachis duranensis
AGAATCTGACCTCCTTGCACTCAAAATGAATTTTCTGGAGCTACAGAACTCTAAATGGCGCGCTCTCAATGGCGTTGGAAAGAAGACATTCAGAGCTTTCCAGCAATATATAATAGTCCATACTTTATTCGGGAATTGATGACGTAAAGTGGCGCTCAACACAAAGTACATGCTGCTGTCTGGAGTTAAACGCCAGAAACACGTCACAACCCGGAGTTGAACGCCCAAAACTCGTTATAACTTGGCATTCAACTCCAAGAGAAGCCTCAGCTCGTGGATAGATCAAGCTCAGCCCAAGCATACACCAAGTGGGCCCCAGAAGTGGATTTATGCATCAATTACTTACTCATGTAAACTCTAGTAGCTAGTCTAGTATAAATAGGATAAGTTACTATTGTATTAGACACCTTTTGACAGTTTAATCTTTTGACTTTTTAGTCTTTGATCATTCAGTCTTTTGATCATTCGGGGGGCTGGCCATTCGGCCATGCCTGAACCTTTCACTTATGTATTTTCAACGGTGGAGTTTCTGCACACCATAGATTAAGGGTGTGGAGCTCTGCTGTACCTCAAGTTTCAATACAATTACT
>NC_029774.3:35620722-35625880 GCF_000817695.3 Arachis duranensis
GTGACTGACAACCACTTCCGTTCTACTTTAGGCCGGGCGCATATCTCTTAGATTTCCGAACAGAATCTTCGTGGTATAAGCTAGATAGATGGCGGCATTCATGGGAATCCGAAAAGTCTAACCTTGTCTGTGGTATTCCGAGTAGGATTCCGAGAATCCGAAAAGTCTAACCTTGTCTGTGGTATTCCGAGTAGGATTCCGATATTGAATGACTGTGACGAGCTTCAAACTCCTGAAGGCTGGGCGTGATGACAAACGCAAAAGAATCAATGGATTCTACTCCAACCTGATTGAGAACCGACAGATGATTAGCCGTGCTGTGACAGAGCATTTGGACCATCTTCACTGAGAGGATGGGATGTAGCTATCAACAAGGGTGATGCCTCCAGACGATTAGCCGTGCAGTGACAGCGCATAGGACCATTTTCCCAAGAGGATTGAAAGTAGCCATTGATGATGGTGATGCCCTACATACAGCTTGCCATGGAAAGGAGTAAGAAGGATTGGATGAATGTAATAAGAAAAGTAGAGATTCGAAAGGATTCTAGCATCTCCACACGCCTATCTGAAATTCCCACTATTGATTTACATAAGTATTTCTATCCCTTTATTTTATTTATCTTTTAAATATCTAATCCAATTACATTTGACCCTATGAATCCACTTAATATTTAATCTGCCTAACTGAGATTTACAAGATAACCATAGCTTGCTTCATACCAACAATATCTGTGGGATCGACCCTTACTCACGTAAGGTATTACTTGGATGACCCAGTACACTTGCTGGTTAAGTTGAACGGAGTTGTGCCCAGTACACTTGCTGGTTAAGTTGAATGGAGTTGTGTCCACATATAGTCAATAGCCATTAAATAAATCTCATGCAAATACAAAGAGGATCACAATTTCGTCCACCAGTGATTCATTTTGAATTTTGGATGTCACTATGTATTATTGGGCCTTGAGTCTAATCATTAGTTTATATGATAAAATAAGATAAAAAATGATGTTGGACTCTTGTGATCTAAGTTTTTGATAGTTAAGACTTGGCACAGGATTCGGTGGTCTAGGAACCTTTGGATCACTTAGTGGTCTAAGTAGAAAATATGTTTTTAGAGTTTTTTTATCAATTGCTACGTAGTTCTTGAACTAATTTTAATTACAAATCAACTCCATATATTTTATTTAATTATAAAAATAATTTTTTATTTTATAAATTATTATTTTATCAATTATCTATTATATTTATTAACAATCAAATACAAAAATAACAACCAATTATATCCTCCATTCATCCTAATAATTCCAATTGATTAAAAAATTAACTTTGATCTCGTTATGTTCGTCCATGGCTTCCAAATCGTGTTTCCTTGAAATTCAATCAATTGGTTTACACTATATCACAAAACAATCGATTGAAAGTTGTAAGGTAGAATGGTAAAAAGCTTATACCAATCGATTGTTTATACTTTCCAATCGAATGAATGCCTCAAAACAATCGATTGAATTCACGAAAACAACATGGATTTGCCAAATACAATCGATTGGAAAGTGATGACATTGAAGTTTTAGCCAAATTCAATCGATTGGTAATGTAATCCAATCGATTGGAAGGTGATGAAATTGAATATTTTGCCAATTTCAATTAATGGTACATAAAATTAATTTATAGATTGGTAATTTATAAAATTAATTTTGCTGATCAATAGTACCTTTTGCTTTTATTCAAGTAAGGCAGAGTAAAAAATACAAAGTTCTATCTTTTTTAATTAAGTTAGCTTTAAAATACCAATAATGTTTTTTCATGTGCTGCTTTTAATCTAAAATCCTAGAAAAAAATTGATTTAAAATATTATAATGTTATTATATTAGCACAACACTTTATTTTTGTATGATAAATATAAGTACATTTTTATATAAAGTATTTAAAGTATATAAAAATGTACTCCTATTATAAAAAAAATATTTAAAAAGTCATTAAATTTTTATATGTTATTAAAATTTAATAAATACAAGTACATTTTTATATGTTATTTTTAATTCAATGTACTAATAGGAGTTAAAATTAATTTATATTTAATAATTTTATACTAAAATTAATTTACTATAATTTTGTTTTATACTTCTTTTAGTATATTTTTTTATATTATATAGTATTTTTTCTAGTATCTTATTGTACAATGTGTAATTCGAATTACCATTTGATTCGAAATGTGAGTAATTCAAATCAATTTGATTCGAACTTCCTCCTACTCACGTGTTCCTACTAATTCGAATTGATACAATTCGAATTATGCTTTTATAATTCGTTCTAAGTTGATTCGAATTACTTGTATGCAATGGTTGGGAATAATTGGAGCTGTATTGATTCGAATTATTAAGGAATGTAATTCGAATAAAGTTATTTCGAATTACATTAAAGTGTGCTTTGGTGAATTCTTGTATCAGATTCTTGTTTGGCTTATATGCGTAATAAACTTCTCTCCTTGATTTAAATACGTTTTTTACCCTCAGTTTTATATTAACTCTAAATATATTAAAAGAATTTACTCAATATATTCTAACATTTAACTAATTACAAACACTTATTCCAAAACATATTTACAAAAATTAGAGCACTGGCATAACACAAATAAATAAATTAAGCATACTTACTACTTGATACGCTGCTACCTTATCAATATCATATACTTTTTGTATTTTTTACTCTGCCTTACTTGAATAAAAGCAAAAGGTACTATTGATCGACAAAATTAATTTTATAAATTACCAATCTATAAATTAATTTTATGTACCATTACCAATCGATTGAAATTGACAAAACATTCAACTTCATCACCTTCCAATCGATTGGATTATATTACCAATCGATTGAATTTGGCTAAAACTTCAATGTCATCACTTTCCAATCGATTGTATTTGGCAAATCCATGTTGTTTTCGTGAATTCAATCGGTTGTTTTGAGGCATTCATTCGATTGGAAAGTATAAATAATCGATTGGTCAACTTTCAATCGATTGTTTTGTGATATAGTGTAAACCAATCGATTGAGTTATCATTCAATCGATTGTTTTGAAAAACCAATCGATTTAATTTCAAGGAAATACGATTTGGAAGCCATGGACGAACGTAACGAGATCAAAGTTAATTTTTTAATCAATTGAAATTATTAGGATGAATGGAGGATATAATTGGTTATTATTTTTGTATTTGATTGTTAATAAATATAATAGATAATTGATAAAATAATAATTTATAAAATAAAAAACTATTTTTATAATTAAATAAAATATATGGAGTTGATTTGTAATTAAAATTAGTTCAAAGATTACGTAGTAATTAATAAAAAAACTCTAAAAACATGTTTTTTACTTGAACCACTAAATGGTCCAAAAATTTCTGAACCACCGAATCCTATGCCTTAAGACTTGATCACTATATATTCATGTTATAAAGGAAATATCTACATTTCCATCTAATTCTCTTGATCGCTAACGGATCCATTACATGTCACCTATGAGGAGATTAGACAAAATGTGTTCTCTAGTACCAAACCTTCACACAAATATTATCCTTCAATCATTTGACTTCATAAATTAGAGAGGTACGTCTATAATTATTTTTTATTTGGTATTCTAATTCTTGGTATAGATCCAACAAATTCTAACATTTATTTCACTTGCGTTCTTACTCCTTTCCAAATATTTAAACAGAACTTTATACTATGACTTAGAGTAATATAATTTTTTATTTTCTAAAATTAAGAGTAAATTAAAGAAAAGTAGTTGAGATTAACAACAAAAAAAAAAGTTAAATCTATATGCATGCATACCTTTTCATGTAAATTTGACTTAAGTCTCGTACTGAGAAAAGAATAATATTTTTGTACCAATTATTTGGACTGTCAGAGATAGATTTTGTTAGAAGAGCGTGAGGGTAAATTTTAAAACATTTTTATGTTGTATACAGTAATAAATTTATTTGCTCTTATTGTATAATTAAATTTGATTCTATTATATTATTAAATTATTTTGTTAGATCTAATTTTATAAATATAAAAAATTGTTGTGTTAAATTAATTTTAAATTAAATAAAATTATTTTATTAAAATTGTTTTAAAATAAATTATTAGAGAACTAATTTTTTTAATCAATATTAATCAATATTTTGGACTAATATTGTGTTTTTATAATATTAGAGTTTAGAATTTAAAATTTAGAATTTAATATTTAAAATTTGGTCCAAAATAATAAATTTTATTAATAGTAGCATTACTCTTATTTTAATATTAAATTAAAAATGACTAACAACACTTTTAATACTATTTGACTATTTAATAAAAAAATAAAAAGTCAAAATAAATAAGTAATTCTAATCTTAAATTCTTAATTATCCCAAAGGTCCAAATCCAACTTTGCTGGTGCTACCTTTCTCTACGCTTTTACCTTTTGTACGTTCTAATTTATTCCATTGTTCTGCATTTTGTTTAGTTATTATATTATTGTGTTCTTTTTTATTGTTTGGTTCATGGTTATTTATAATAAAATTTTATTAATATTTTTTTCTACGATTTGTTTGCTGTATATTTTATATTTATATTGTATTTTTAAAATTTTTATAGAATTGTGAATTGTATTTTTATAGCAATATTATATTTATTAATTAATTATTTAGGTTTATAATTCTTTTAATAATCAAAAATATTTTAAAAAAATATCACCATTGAAAACCAATATATTTTACAATAATAAAATATAATTATAAAATTATTGATATATTATATATACTTTGTCCCACTAATAAAATTTTTTTGAATCATCATTGCCGACAATCATACATATAAAAGAATTAAAACTAAATCAAATTGTAAATATTGGTGTAGAAGTATTAAAATTAATGTCCTTATTGTTGCTAATTATATGCTTTATTAATTCTCGCACTTGAACATTGAATTGTTGGTGGCAAATTAGGCGCGGAGCAAATGATCTTACATGAGAAAATTCTATACTCAAGGAGTAGATGTTTCTCTTCCTCCAGAATGCATAATTACCTTTTGATGTTTATGCAGGACCGAACGAAAGTACTCAATTCGTAATTAGTTTTGAGGATGGAAGTCTTTTCTCCTTAGATGAATATAATAAGGATAAAATGTGAAGTGA
>NC_029774.3:35625926-35632107 GCF_000817695.3 Arachis duranensis
AGATATGTAAATGGAAGTTAAGACATTAGCCGAAGAGTGGCAGTATCCACGAAACCAATAAACAGACAAGTTACTGATGAATACATGATCTTTACTAAAAAGTTATACAAAGAACTCTGTACAACAAATGCAGCTCAGAAAGACTGGTTTCATGGCAGCCAAACAATTTGGTTCTATGTAACAAAATTTACCATCAAGTGCCTAATAATTTATTGCGCTGGAGCTGCTAAAAATTGACCAAATGTAACAGAAGCATACTTACGAAAGAATGGATGAATACTTGCTTAAACATTGTATATTGTAGCCACATGCTTCTGTCTGTTTCAACTTGCCAAAATGATTTTTAGATTCAGCAATCACTCAACCCATTTGCTCTATCTTTTTGGCACTATTAACAAACGTTGCACTTTTATCAAATCCCTCTAGCAAAAGAATCCGCATTGCTTCTAATCCATCTTGTAATGTAAAGTCCAACTGAAAGACGTGTTTACCAACACTATGAAGCAAATTCCACATACGAAAGGTCCCTTTGTTCCCAAAAGTAGAAATGCAAAATAATTACCTCTTCTCTTTCCTGCTTAGTGAAAGGGCGAAGAACAAATGCTGCAGGATCCATTTTCCCAGGAGGCCGTCCAATGCCTAGTAAAATCAACAAATATGCAAATAATTATTGCAACGCAAACAAAAGTAAAGAAAATAAATCTTTAATCTTAGGCAGGTTATGCATTTACCGATTCTTAAGCGGGGGAAACCAGTGTTCCCTTTAAAGTGATTAATTATACTTTTCATTCTGCCAACAAGCAAGAAGAAAAATAATATTAATGCTTCATTCAAGGGAAACACTTAGCAAGAAATAAGATCAATGTGTATTGTATAACCCATATAAATCAGCATAATAAAAATAAAAATAAAAATAAAAATTATGTACAAATACCAAGCCCTTGTTGAGGCTTATGACAGTTCCTCTGGCTTCCCCCCATGCCCATCCCCACCCCTCAAATTGGCAAACCGGACAAAAAACCAACGCCATAAGAATTAAACAAGTTGGGCTCTTTCCAAAACATAAAAATAGATGAAGATTATAGTTACCCGTTGTGACCTCCATGTCCACCCTTTGGTAGCAGCCGCAATTTAGCAAAAGGCAAATCCATGTCATCAAAGATCTGTGCAAAAAGACTTACTACTTAAATGATCTTCCCTCTTCTTTTCTCTCATCACTTGTAAAACAAAGGGACTACATTATCATAACATAGATACTTTACCACAACTACTTGCTTCAATGGAATCTTGAAATACGAAACTATGGCCCCAACCTTCCAAACAGATTTGAACAGCAATCAATCAGCACCAAAATGAAAGAATTTAATACAGTAAACCCACTGACTAAGAATACAAAGCAATTAGTACTTCAATAAGGCTACCCTAGGGTGCCAGGTGCAAGAGTGGAAACAGTCACAAAGGATAGATATTTGATCACTCAAAATTGACAACACCTGCGAATTGTGTCATTCTTTAATCTTTTGGAATCTTCGTCTGGCAGTAATTCATATCAAAGAAATTGGAAATACATGGTTGTGCATGCTCAATGTAGACCCAATTATTTAAGTGTAATAAAATCATCTGGATTCTTGTGATTTTATGATTTCAGCATGGTATTCTTGTTCAAACTGAAGCTTAATCTGATTGAATTTTCTTGGTCCAAAGAATTGTAATTTATCGTTCTAAAAGGACTGAAAACTTCAAGTACTAATCAATTTTCTTTGACATTTACAATCAAGTCATGGAATCTTTTTATCCAACACATTCTGTATCATTAAACCTGAATACTATAGATATCAGACTTACAGATTCCCCACTTGCATTCATAAAAGTTTGTGGTTTTGCAAGTATAACTGGTACATCACCTATAAAACCTGCAATAAGAAAACAACGATAACCCTACATTTTTAACATTGATTGCTATAATGTCTCTGAAATTCAATTAGACAAAACCAAAACCCTTTTTTGTACCTTTTCCAAAGGAGGCTTTGAAGGAAACACTGCTCATAGGTATCCCCTCAGCTTCGGCAATAGTATCAACCATCTCAAAACCAACCTAAAACCAATCAACTCACATAAAGGACACTGAAACTTGTCTCAATTCCAATTCCAAAAGTTGCTTCAATTTAATCTTATTACACAAAACCTTTTTTTATTTAAAATATCGACAATTCACACATAACAAAAATAAAAAGGAGAGAAGAAGAAGAAGAAAAGCATAACTGACATTGTGGCGGGTGGCAGAATACTTCTTGCCGGGATTGCCGAGGCCGACGATAAGCCAAGGCTCCATCTGTTTGGGCTTCGAAGTGTCAGTGGTGATGGAAGCTGCCATTGCGGTGGACGAAGAAGGATTCTGATGGGAGAACAGAGACACCGTCAAAGACGCAGAGATTAGGGGTTTTGACAAGCGCAAGCAGCGCCGGCAGCCGGGGAGGTTGAATTTGAAGGAAGACGCGCAAAGGTTCATGTTTTGTGGTTTCAACTTTCAACGACATAACAACTTGAAGCAGTCACGCATGAACCCTAAAAGCGAAGAAGGTAGGAAGCTTGGAGAGGATGAGTAAAAAAAAGAAAAAAAAAGAAAGAAACAAAATGACAAGAATTAACGCCGTTGCCGGGGATCGAACCCGGGTCACCCGCGTGACAGGCGGGAATACTCACCACTATACTACAACGACAAGTTACTTAATTGAAGGCACAGATTTAATTTAGTTTCTAAATAAACATTTAGATCTTGCCCCTCCCCATTCTTCCTCTTCTGCCATCTTGACTTTTCTTAAAGAAACTATTCGTATCTTAATCCAAAAAGATAGCCAATCCAAAATGATTAAAAGCCTACTTAAAAATATTGACTTCATTTACACTTATTCAACCTCTATGAGATTTGGTGAAGTAACAACAGCTCAATTTTACACTTCTACTTATTTAAATAAGTAATGAATTCATAAAATATCTCTCATTTATTTAGAAGGAATTTTCAATAACTTTTTAAAAAAGAGAATGATCATCCACCATCAAAAATAAAATTACTCTAAAAAATAATTATTTACTCTAATATAAATACACTAACACCCTTAGATATATTCAAAATCTAATCTACTAAAAAATATGCTTTAAACTCTTGCTAATTTAAGTATCGTAGTCCTTTGCAAGTACCATCCCCCACCTCTTCACGAAAAACTCGGACGGTAGCACATCGGCACCAACAGCAGTCAAATGTTGCCTCAAAAAGAGTTTGGACCTCACATTCAGGCACAAAAACAACCCAATTTCAGGTAACCCTTAGAACGTTGCCGTCGTTGTCGGAGATCTGAAAGTCTACATCCAATCATGGCAGACAATCAATTTAAAGATAGACATACAAAATCCGAATCTGAACCAAAGCACCATAATGACGACCGAGCACTCGTGATACCTCCACAACCAAATAGAACAAGTAATTCTATCGGGGAGAGAATGTCAAGAAACCCTCAACCTAGGCAAATCAATTTAGAGTTACATCCACCAAAGAATGAAGAGCCTCTACACCCAACAGAAATTATGGGACTTGTACATGGGCATCATAACCGACTAGAGCAACTTGACCAGGAGATAGAGCGACAAAGAGAAGTTGAAAAAGACATGCGAAGAGAAGTACGATGTCGGAAAAAATTAAAAGAAAAGCTTTTGAATTTAGAAGCCGACTTACGAAATAAGAGCAATCATGTAGATCGGGAAAAAAGTTCTTTTGGCGAAGAAGATCCTTTCATAGAAGAGATCATGTGGGCTAGAGTTTTAAGGAATTTTAAAAGTCTTGACATGGACCTCTATGATGAAACAATTTACCTAAGACATCATCTCAATAGTTTTAAAAGTCAGATATATTTGGCTTATGCGTCCGATGCAACCCGTTGCAAAGCTTTCCTGACAACATTAACTAAAGCGGTGATAAAGTGGTTTGATAGCTTACCACTTAGATCGGTGACTTGTTTTGTCAATCTCGCAAGAAAATTTCTCATCTAATTTTCCAGTTAAAAAGATAAAGTCAAGCACGCTCCAAATCTTCTAAGGGTCAAATAAGAGGTTGGGGAATACTACTCCGAGCTTATATGGAAGGATTCAACAAAGCTTGCTTGAAAATTCAGAATTTACCTCCAAAAGTTGTAATAATGGGGTTAGTTAATGGCCTCAAAGAATGGTCATTCTCTCAATCCATATCAAAGCGACTTCCGACCTCACGAAGTACAAGAACGAACAGAAAAGTGCATCAACATGGAGGAGAATTTCCGACTTAGAGAATCAATTCCAAGGCAAAATCTTACTTATCAAGATATTCTTTAGTACGTTAGTATTCTTTAATTTAGTATCATTCTAGACTATAAATATTTATTATTCATGACTCTTTTGTTACTTATAATTAGTATTATTTTACTCAAATTTTGTTAATGTTTAAAAGAAAATGTGGGTATCTCAATGTCGCAATGGTATCGTAAAAGTAACAAATAAACAAAGAAATATGAGGTGCTAGAGGCAAAGTAAATTACAAAAATTAAAACAAACAAGAAATTAAAGAGAAGATACAGAAAAAAACATAAAGGTAAAAGGGAACTACAAGTAAAAGTAGAGAAATTTTATTAATAGAAACAAAAAGAAAACAAATTACAAGTGTTTGAATTCAAATAAATCACTTAAGATTTTCAATTTTATTCTGTGATGCCAAGAGGTTGAGAACATTTTCAGTTTTTAAATATTTTCCAAAAGAAGTGACCTCTTTACAAAAGGTGCCTAAATCTCTATTTATAGACTAACCTAATGTCTAACAGTTATCAAGTGAAAATTTAGATGGCATTGTTTTCGCACTTCTCATTTGATGCCAACTCAAAAAGTCAAAATAAATAATTAAACTATCAATGACCTAATTTAATTAAAATAAACATAAATATTATGTACAAAAATATTATTATATAACTAATTATTTCTTTTTTATAATTTTTTATAAAAAATAATATTTTTTGTCTAACATATTATCTTCAAGATTTTTTTATTTGAAGTCAAAAATGTTAATTTAGAATATGAATTGGAGTACTCGTACGTACTCTCCGTTTTTTGGATTATTTTTATTTATTTATTTATTTACCTATTTATTTATTTTTATTTTTATTTTGACTAAACAAAAATAAAACAGGTTAGTATCTTATCATTTTGTAATATTTGTGAGAGAGAATACGTTAGTGTTTGAATATTTAGAAACTGTTCATATCATGGCTCAACCGTAAAGACTCAGGTCCAAATAAAAGGCCTAATCCCACGGATTGAGTCTCACCCAATACCAACCTTCGTCCTATGAAGTCGGTTCTCACCACGACTTGCTCTAAAGAAGTCGGGTACGAGGGTTAGCTGGCAGATAAACACTCATTCAAATGAGTAACTGCCCATAGAATCTCTCTAACCACTTCCAAGAGCCATATCCTAACCTCCCTAAGATAATGGGACGGTTAACACCCTAAAAAGGTGGCACTACTCCAACGGTGGTTATTGGTTCACCACTATAAATACACTGACACCCCTCAGGTATCTCTAAGTTCCAATACATTCAAAAACCTGCTTAATCCTTTGCTGACTTAGGCATCGGAGTGTCTTTGCAGGTACCACCCCCATTCTTTCACACACACAAGTCGGACGAAGGTTCCCGAGTTGCAGATCCACTTGAAGCCTCCTTCTTCATACGTTTGGGCCAACCAACGCCATCCAGCCCATTAATCTCCGGTTACCCGCCGTAACATTGGCGCCGTTGCCGGGGACCCGAGAGATCAACCAGTGATGGCGGACAGATCCCCCGAAGAGGGTCATGTGGAGTCAGATTCTGAACAACAGAATCTGGACACAGGTAATAATGATGCAGACTTGACCAATGATCAACATAGGAAAGGTACCTCCGGAGTAAAAAATCCGAAGGTGAACTCTTCAGAAGGGCGCGAATCAGAGAAAGAGGGACCCTCCCATGCAACTGAACTCATGGGATTAGTCCACAGTCGCCTGGAACAGTTAGAACAAGAACGGGAGCGACAAAAGGAGACCGAAAAGAACCTAAAAGAGGAGATGGAACGACGAAAAGAGTTAGAAAGAAAACTCTTAAAGTTAGAATCCTCCCTCAAAGGTC
>NC_029774.3:35633170-35635094 GCF_000817695.3 Arachis duranensis
GCAAATGCCCATCTCCACAGAACCCTAGTAGACCAAGGAAGTTCGGCGGACATCCTTTTTAAGCCCGCTTTTGACAAACTAGGGTTGGATGAGAAAGAACTAAGAGCCTACCCCGACACCTTATACGGGTTGGGCGACACGCCAATAAAGCCACTAGGATTTTTACCCCTCCACACCACTTTTGGAAAGGGGGAAAAATCAAAGACTCTGAGTATAGACTTCATAGTCATCGATGTGGGGTCAGCATATAATGCTTTAATCGGCAGAGCTACTCTTAATCGACTCGGAGCAGTGGTATCCACTTCCCACCTTTGCATGAAATTCCCGACTTCAGCGGGGATAGCAACGGTAAGGGGAGATCAAAAGTTGGCAAGGAAATGCTATAATGAAAGCCTAAACCTGAGAGGAAAAGGCAAAGAAGTTAACACAATAGAACTCGGTGGCGCAAGGGCTAGAGAAGAGCTGCGACCACAACCAGAAGGAAAAACCGAGGAGATACAAGTCGGTAACGAGGAAGGAAAAAATAGTCACAGAGGAGCCAACCTAGGGGAAACCCTAAAACAAGGATTGATTAAGCTCCTAAGAGAAAACTCCGACCTCTTTGCTTGGAAGGCTTCCGGTATGCCTGGGATAGACCTCGAGCTCATGTCCCACAAACTCTCGGTCTACCCGGGGTCCCGACCTGTACAATAAAGAAGACGCAAGCTCAGCCTAGAACAAGCCCTAGTAGTAGAAGAACAAGTACATGCGCTCCTAAAAGCTGGCTTCATCAGAGAAGTCAAGTACGTAACATGGCTAGCCAATGTAGTACTAGTCAAAAAACAAAATGGCAAATGGAGAATGTGTGTCGACTATACCGACTTGAATAAGGCATGTCCCAAGGACCCTTATCCACTGCCAAGTGTTGATATTCTAGTAGACTCCAGCTCGGGGTATCAATACTTGTCGTTCATGGACGCCTACTCGGGGTATAATCAAATCCCGATGTATGAGCCAGATCAGGAGAAGACATCATTCATCACACCCAGAGCTAATTTCTGCTACGTGGTCATGCCATTTGGATTGAAAAATGCAGGGGCCACATATCAAAGGTTGATGAATAAGGTGTTCGCCTCTCACCTCAGGAGCCTTATGGAAGTATACGTCGACGACATGCTGGTGAAAACCAAGAGAGAAGTCGACCTCTTAACAGACCTCTCACAAGTCTTCGACACTATCGACCTCTTGTCAGACCTTTCACGAGTCTTTGACACCATAAGGCTGCACGGGATGAGACTAAATCCCGTAAAGTGCGCCTTCGCGGTGGAAGCAGGGAAATTTCTAGGGTTTATGCTAACACAAAGAGGGATCGAAGCCAATCCCGATAAGTGTAGAGCTATCCTGGAAATGAAAAGCCCGACTTGTTTGAGAGAGGTCCAGCAGCTGAATGGCCGACTTGCAGCCCTCTCCAGATTTTTGGCAGGATCAACACTAAAATCCCTTCCACTGTTCTCCTTATTGAGAAAGGGATGTCAGTTCGAATGGACCCTTGAATGCGAGGAGGCATTCCAGGAGTTCCAAAAGTTCTTAAGCCAACCTCCTATTCTGACCCGACCCGTAGCTGGAAAAGACCTCGTCCTATACTTATCTGTAGCGGACAAGGCTGTCTCATCAGCCCTGATAAGAGAAGACGAGGTCGGCCAACATCCAGTATATTTCATCAGTAAAGTTCTACAAGGCCCTAAGCTAAGGTATTAGTAGTAGCCTCACGAAGGCTACGGCCTTACTTTCAAGCTCACACAATAAGAGTCCGTACGAACCAACCCATGAAGCAAATCCTCCAAAAGACGGATGTTGCAGGAAGAATGGTTCAATGGGCAATAGAGCTCTCCGAGTTCGACTTAAGATATGAAACTCGGACGGCGATTAAAGCCCAATGCCTCGC
>NC_029774.3:35635121-35635796 GCF_000817695.3 Arachis duranensis
GGTGCTACAAAGGTGATGATATACAGCGACTCACAAGTGGTGACCTCCCAAATAAGTGGAGAATATCAGGCAAAGGACCCAAATATGAAGAGGTACTTGGAAAAAACTCTGGAACACCTTGGGCGCTTCGCAAAAACCGAGGTCAAGCACATAACTCGGGATCTAAATAGCAGAGCAGATGCCCTATCCAAGTTAGCAAGTACCAAGCCAGGAGGAAATAACAGAAGCCTGATCCAAGAAACTCTCCAGGAACCCTCAGTGGTAAAAATAGAAGACAAACAAGAAATCTTTGTAGTGGTCGGATTAAACCTCGGATGGATGAACCCCTTGGTCGAATACATGAAATTCGACACCCTCCCCAAGGAGGAGAAAGAGGCTAAGAAGATCCGAAGGGAAGCACAACACTACACCTTGGTGAGAAATATTCTCTACAGAAGGGGGGATATCAAAACCATTGTTAAAGTGCGTACCGACCTCAAAAACCACCGAGGTGGTAGAGGAAGTCCACAGTGGAATCTGCGGAAATCATCTCGGAGCAAGGTCACTAGCCAGGAAAGTAATCCGAGCAGGATTCTACTGGCCGACCTTGTAGAAAGATGCCACAGAATTTGTGAAAAAGTGCCAACCATGTCAGATGCATGCAAATTTCCACGTGGCTCCCCCAGAGGAGCTCAT
>NC_029774.3:35635916-35637169 GCF_000817695.3 Arachis duranensis
AAATACCTGATCGTGGGAATAGATTACTTCACAAAGTGGATAGAAGCAGAACCATTGGCCACCATCACCGCACAAAGAAGTCGGAGGTTTCTCTACAAAAATATCATCACAAGGTATGGGATACCTTATTCCATTACCACAAATAATGGGATCCAGTTCACCGACTCTACCTTTAGAAGTCTAGTAGCCAGTATGAAAATCAAGTACCAGTTCACCTCGGTGGAGCATCCGCAAGCCAATGGGCAAGCCGAGGCAGCCAACAAAGTCATACTGGTAGGGCTAAAGAAAAGGTTACAAGATGCAAAAGGAGCCTGGGCTGAAGAGCTCCCACAACTGCTATGGGCTTACAGGACGACCCCCCAATCCGCCACTGGAGAAACACCCTTCCGACTAGTTTATGGCGTAGAAGCCATGATACCAATAGAAGTCAACGAACAAAGCCCAAGAGTGATTCTCCATGACGAGATCGGAAATATACAGGGGCACAAAGAGGAGCTCAACTTGCTCCCAGAAGTCCGAGAAGAAGCCCAGATAAGAGAAGCGGCGTTGAAGCAAAGGATGACTACAAGATACAACAAAAAAGTCATTCGAAGAGCATTCACCCCAAGTGACTTGGTCTTGATCAGAAACGACATTGGAGTCAACAAATCAGGGGAAGGAAAGCTCGCTGCAAATTGGAAGGGACCATACAAAGTCAATGAGGTCTTAGGAAAAAGGTTATTATAAAGTGACCAACCTGAACGGCACTGAGTTACCGAGGTCGTGGCATGCTTGTAATATGAAAAGGTACTACAGTTAAAAGCGAACTCTACTCCCTGGTGGACGAAATTGTGATCACTATTCTTTAAGTTGTACTTTTATGGAATTTGAAATTGGCACGAGTGGACACAACTTCGTTCAACTAACCAGCAAGTGTACTGGGTCGTCCAAGTAATAAACCTTACGTGAGTAAGGGTCGATCCCAAAGAGATTGTTGGTATGAAGCAAGCTATGGTCACCTTGTAAATCTCAGTTAGGCAGATAAAATTATGGAATTTAGAAAATCAAATAATAAAAAGAAATAATAAAAGGGATACTTATGCAGATTCATTGGTGGGAATTTCAGATAAGCATATGGAGATACTGCATGACTCACGGACGCCTGCTTTCCTACTGCTTCAACTCAATCCTTCTTACTCCTTTCCATGGCAAGCTGTGTATAGGGGTTCACCATCAACGGTGGCTACTTTCAATCCTCTCGGGAAAATGATCCT
>NC_029774.3:35639298-35641866 GCF_000817695.3 Arachis duranensis
AAGAACAAGGAATGAATCCACCTGAGTGAGGGTGGCGCCTTCTTGAAGGTCCAATGGTGCTTTTTGAGCTCCTCTATGTCTCTTCCTTGCTTCTGTTGAATGATTCCTAGTAATTTTGGTGTTTCTACCCTTAGTTGCTTCCAATATTTGTGTGGAGGATAACTTATCCCCTGAGGTATCTCAGGGATCTCTTGATTTGCAGCCACATGTTCTACCACTGAGCTATGACGGCTTTATATGAGTCTTTCCATCTCCCAAGACTCAGAGGTGGAAGCTTTTGTCTTCCCTTTGAGGTTTCTCTGGCCTTAGGTGCCATTAATGGTAATGAAAAAGCAAAAAAAGCTATGCTTTTACCACACCAAACTTAAAATATTGCTCGCCCTCGAGCAAGAGAAGAAAGAAGAGAGAAAGAAGAAGAAGAAAATGGAGGTGAGTGAGGGGAGATGGATTCGGCTATATGGGTGGGATTGGGTGGGAAAGAGAAGTTGAATTGTAAATTTAGGTGTGGATCCTGTGGGGTCCACAGATCCTGAGGTGATCCTGTGGGGTCCACAGGATCCTGAGGTGTCAAGAAATTCCATTCCTGCACCAAATAGGCATGTATAATGCCTTTGTACACCATTCTGGCGTTTAAACGCCCATTAGTGCATGTTCTGGGCGTTCAACGCCTATGTAAAGCATGTTTCTGGCGTTGAACGCCAGTTTCATGCTTATTGCTGGCGTTCAGCGCCAGCTTTTCTTCTCTGGGCACATTCCTGGCATTCAGCGCCAGGATGTTGCTTGTTTCTGGCGTTCAGCGCCAGAATGGTGCTCTTAGGATGTTGCTTGTTTCTGGCATTCAGCGCCAGAATGGTGCTCTGTTCTGGCGTTGAACGCCGGCCAGATGCACCTTACTGGCGTTGAACGCCAGCCTGTGCGTCCTCCAGGGTGAAAATTTTTTCTTCTGCTATTTTTGATTCTACTTTTAATTTTTATGATTTTTTCGTGACTCCTCATGATCATGTACCTAATAAAACACAAAATAACAATAAAATAAAAATTAGATAATTAAAATTGGGTTGCCTCCCAACAAGCGCTTCTTTAATGTCAATAGCTTGACAGTGGCTCTCATGGAGCCACAAGGTGATCAGGTCAATGTTAGTGTAGTCCCAACACCAAACTTAGAGTTTGGATATGGGGTTTGAACACCAAACTTAGAGTTTGGTTGTGGCCTCACAACACCAAACTTAGAGTTTGACTGTGTGGGCTCTTCTTGACTCTAAACTGAGAGAAGCTCTTCCTGCTTACTCTCTTTTGTCATAGAGGGATGGCCATGTGCCTTAAACACAAGGTAGTCCCCATTCAATTGAAGGACTAATTCTCCTCTGTTGACGTCTATCACAGCTTCTGCTGTGGCTAGGAAAGGTCTTCCAAGGATGATGCAATCATCCTCTTCCTTCCTAGTATCTAAGATTATGAAATCAGCAGGGATGTAAAGGCCTTCAACCTTTACTAGCACGTCCTCAACTATTCCATAAGCTTGTCTCAAGGACTTGTCTGCCAATTGTAATGAGAACAAGGCAGGTTGTACCTCAATGATCCCCAGCTTCTCCATTACAGAGAGTGGCATAAGATTTATCCCTGACCCCAGATCACATAGAGCTTTTTCAAAGCTCATGGTGCCTATGGTACAAGGTATTAAGAACTTGCCAGGATCCTGTTTCTTTTGAGGTAGAGTTTTCTGAATCCAAGTATCTAGTTCACTAATGAGCAAGGGAGGTTCACTTTCCCAAGTCTCATTACCAAACAACTTGGTATTCAGCTTCATGATAGCTCCTAAGTATTGAGCAATTTGCTCTCCATTCACATCTTCATCCTCTTCAGAGGATGAATAGTCTTCAGAGCTCATGAATGGCAGAAGGAGATTTAATGGAATCTCTATGGTCTCTGTATGAGCCTCAGATTCCTTTGGTTCCTTAATAGGAAACTCCTTCTTGCTTGAGGGACGTCCCAGGAGGTCTTCCTCACTAGGATTTTCGTCCTCCTCCTCCTTAGTACATTCGGCCATTTTGATTAAATCAATGGCCTTGCACTCTCCTTTTGGATTCTCTTCTGTGTTGCTTGGGAGAGTACTGGGAGGAGTTTCAATTACTTTCTTACTCAGTTGGCCTACTTGTGCCTCCAGATTTCTGATGGAGGATCTTGTTTCATTCATGAAACTGAAAGTGGCCTTTGATAGATCAGAGACTATATTGGCTAAATTAGAAGTGTTTTGTTTAGAATTCTCTGTCTGTTGCTGAGAAGATGATGGATATGGTTTGCTATTGCTCAGCCTATTGCGTCCACCATTGTTAAAGCCTTGTTAAGGCTTTTGTTGATCCTTCCAGGAGAAATTTGGATGATTTCTCCATGAGGGATTATAGGTGTTTCCATAGGCTTCACCCATGTAATTTACCTCTACCATTTCAGGGTTCTCAAGATCATAAGCTTCTTTTCAGAAGATGCCTCTTTAGTATTGTTGGATGCATTTTGCAATCCATTCAGACTCTGAGAAATCATGTTGACTTGCTGAGTCAACATTTTGTTCTG
>NC_029774.3:35641972-35642180 GCF_000817695.3 Arachis duranensis
TCACTCAGAGGTGTACATAAACTGGTTGTTTGCAACCATGTCAATGAGTTCTTGAGCCTCTTCAGGCATTTTCTTCAGGTGAATAGATCCACCTGCAGAATGGTCCAATGATATTTTCGAAAATTCAGAGAGACCATAATAGAATATATCCAATATGGTCCATTCTGAAAACATGTCAGATGGACATCTTTTGGTCAGCTGCTTGTAT
>NC_029774.3:35642984-35643188 GCF_000817695.3 Arachis duranensis
CTTGACTTGTAAGAAACAACTAATTTTGAAAATTTTTGACTAAGTCAACTCAAATTTTCGAAAATTTGGAGAAAAATGAGGAAAAGATATTTTTTTGATTTTTGAATTTTTAAAGAAAAACACAAAATTGACCCAAAACATGAAAATTTTGGATCAAGACACAAGATGCATGCAAGAATGCTATGAATGTCAAGATGAACACCA
>NC_029774.3:35643411-35643960 GCF_000817695.3 Arachis duranensis
AAAGACTCATCAAGAACAACTTGAAGATCATGAAGAACACTATGGATGCATGAGATTTTCGAAAAAAATGCAAGAAAAATTTTAAAAGCATGCAATTGACACCAAACTTAAAATTTGACTCAAGACTCAAACAAGAAACACAAAATATTTTTTTTTATGATTTTCTAATTTTTTTGTATTTTTATTAATTTTTTTTTCGAAAAACATTATTAGAAAAACGAAAAAGAAAAGAAAAATTTTGAAAAAGATTTTTGAAAAGAAGATTACCTAATCTGAGCAACAAGATGAACCGTCAGTTGTCCATACTCGAACAATCCCCGGCAACGGCGCCAAAAACTTGGTGGACGAAATTGTGATCACTATTCTTTGAGTTGTACTTTTATGGAATTTGAAATTGGCACGAGTGGACACAACTTCGTTCAACTAACCAGCAAGTGTACTGGGTCGTCCAAGTAATAAACCTTATGTGAGTAAAGGTCGATCCCACAGAGATTGTTGGTATGAAGCAAGCTATGGTCACCTTGTAAATCTCAGTTAGGCAGATAAAAT
>NC_029774.3:35644417-35644814 GCF_000817695.3 Arachis duranensis
TCACTTTCATCATTATATTCATCATGTTCTTGGGTACGAATGAATATCTTGGAATAAGAATAAGAGAGATTTGAATAAAAGAAAATGGAATTGCATTAATACTTGAGGTACAGCAGAGCTCCACACCCTTAATCTATGGTGTGCAGAAACTCCACCGTTGAAAATACATAAGTAAAAGGTTCAGGCATGGCCGAATGGCCAGCCCTCATGATCTGAGAACTAATCGTCCCCAGATGTCTAATACACTGATAAAAAGTCCTATTTATAATAAACTAACTACTAGGGTTTACATGAGTAAGTAATTAATGCATAAATCCACTTCTGGGGCCCACTTGGTGTATGCTTGGGCTGAGCTTGATCTATCCACGAGCTGAGGCTTCTCTTGGAGTTGAACTCC
>NC_029774.3:35645016-35645180 GCF_000817695.3 Arachis duranensis
GACTTTCCAACGCCGTTGAGAGCGCGCCAATTGGAGTTTTGTAGCTCTAGAAAATTTATTTCGAGTGCAGGGAGGTCAGATTTCAACAGCATCAGCAGTCCTTTTGTCAGCCTTTTTCAGAGTTTCGCTCAAGTCCCTCAATTTCAGCCAGAATTTACCTGAAA
>NC_029774.3:35645245-35663543 GCF_000817695.3 Arachis duranensis
ACTCCCTGATGTACTCTTTTCCCAACTTCACGATTTTTTCCCAAAATCAAAGGGTTTTTTCTGGAGATGGGTTTTTAACGAGGCATCATAGTAGGGGCTAAGGGAAATAGATTGTCAAAAACCCTTAGTAGCAATAAAGTACCTCCCCCAATTAATAAAGATCTTTTTCATCTTACAAATATCTCTTATAAATTCCTTTTTTGTTTTCTCTTTCTTTCTACAAAACGCGCCGACTTAAGCTCGACAAAACGTGAAAATCCCATGAACCGACCTAGACGGTCGTTAGGATAAAACGACGAGGTACAAGTCGGTGTAAAGAGGTTATATAAATTGATCGTAAGAAACTCAGGGACAATCCGACTCATAAGTCGAAATGAAAACCCGAGTAGAAAAGCTCGAAAACACTTCGACCCGTAAATCGGCATGAAGAACCGAGTAGAAGAAAAACGCATTGCAAAAATAACCTAAGACATAAAAGCTCAATAAACCACAAAGTTGAGCATAAAGGAATAGTGGAAAAAAGAGATCGAAAAACTATTGAAAAGACTGTCCTAGGTTCTTAAAGCGAAAAAAGCTTAGAAGAACAGACAAGTCGAATAAAAGGTTTTTGGGAAAAGGTCGAAAAGACTTCCTAAAATATCAAAAACAGAAAAGCATGCACGCATAAGGTAACTTAAACCCTTATCCAAAAAAGGGTATTTATTTTTTAACTTAAACCCTTATTAAAAAAGGGGTATTTTTAGTGTTTTGTTTACGGCATTAGAAGGCCAAAAGTAAATTGTTCAAACACCACCAAAAACAAATAAAGAGTTTAAAAAAGGGGGGACCCACTGGCCGGGCCCCCAAATAGCCAACAAATTACTTTTTCTGAAGAGGAGTAGACGGATCACCACCACTAGAGTCAGGAGGAGCGCCACCAGGACCGGGAAGAGAGGCATCCAGAGGAGATGAAGAGGAAGTCGGAGGAACTTGGGAAGAACCCGAAGCGTCCTTCGAGCGAGGAGGGGACTCAATAATCCTTTGCCCCCGAGTTTTCAACTCTGACTCGAAAACGATCACGGGAGCAGGGGAATCCACTATGGCACCGTCGATAACAACTTTGTCAGAATCCAAAGGAGAAAGATCTAAGTCAGGAGCGATGACTCCGACCTGCTCCTTAAAGATCCTCCAAGCCTCCTCGGCGCCATCAGCAATAGAGTCCTCCAACTCGGTATAGGCCTTTCGAGAATTCAGCAGATCATTCTTCACAGACACAAGATCATCAAATAAACTTTGGTAGCTGGCCTGCGCTGTTTTCCTCAAGTCCACTTCCATGTTACATTGGGCTTGCAACTTCCTCTCCTTCTCCCGGAGGTTATCTCTCTCCTCCTTCAGCTTGGCGACCTCCTCCTTCAACTCCCTTTCGTGCTCCTGATATATAAGAAGTTCGTGCTCCTGATATATAAGAAGCCTTCCTTCCAGCTCCTCGACCCTCGAGGTCATCCGTAAAGAGCTGAGAGGAGTCTTCTCAAAAATATCCAAGAGTTTGCTGCAAACCCCCGCCGCCTTGAGACTATCCTCAACCAGAGTGGTAAGATAATGCCGAATAGAAACATCATCCATGCTTATATGAGCATGGGGGTAGATGTTCTTTTGGACGAATGCAAGAGCATCCGCCTTAACCTCACTAGAAGAGTCAGACTCTAAGGTCTTGCGCTTCTTCTTCTCTGGCTCAGGAGAAGGTCGAGCGGAGGGGGCAGCTGAAAGGAAGCCGAAGAAGAAATCACGATAGGCTGGAAAAGAGTCCCAACGTTCCGAGGAGGAGGAGGAGGAGAGATAACCGCCTTGAGGCTGAGAGGAAACCGAAGAAGAAATCACAATGGGCTGGGAAGGAGTCCCAACGTTCCGAGGAGGAGGGGGAGGAGAGATAACCGCCTTGACGCCACCAGTCCTGGCGCGAGACCTTGCTTTGGCCTCCTGGACTCTCTGGTAAGACTCCTGAGCATTTGTCTTCGCCATCTCTGAAAAGAAACAATAGCTAATAGATTAGACAAGTCGGAAAGATCAGTCAGACAAGTCAGAAATCTAACAAACAAGTAAAAGCTACCTAGCTGTGCCCGGACAAAGGTCGGAGACCCTTGGAGAAACTTTTTAGTGTCCAAATATGGGGCCCTCCCCACACTTCTCGGAGGAACCCCACAATGGCCGCTTCTACTTCATCCAGGTCGTCAAGACCATATTTCTCGCAAGGGGAGGCCTCCAGCCAGTATAGAGGAAAGCGAGGAGAAGAATTATCATCCAGAAAAAAGGGGTGGTGACCCTCTACAGCTTGCACTTTGAAAAAATAATTTTTAAAGTCATGGAAGGATTCGTCAAAAAGGGTGAAAACTCTCCGACCCTGTATGGCTCGGAAAGACACCCACTGTTGCTTATTGTTTAGCCCACTGAAGGGTTTGGTCATATGAAAGAGATAGAAAAAAATCCTCAGAGAGGTCGGGAACTCCAAAGCCTGGCTAATAAATTGATAAATTTTCAAAAAACCCCAAGAGTTGGGGTGAAGCTGGGTAGGGACAACTCTGCAGTAATGCAAAACAGACATCTCAAAGTCTGAAAAAGGAAGAAAAACACCCAAACGGGTGATCATACACTCATACATAAAGAAAAAATGAGGGGCCGCCTCATTGGCCCTCCCAAACCAAACCCGGTCTTCTAGACCCGGGACTACCAACTCGTACTTCGGCTCGTCCTCCTCAGAAGTACAAATTCTGTGGCGAGTACGAAGGTGGGTGATAAACTCAGTATCGACCAATGGTTCCTCCCCTAGGACCGTGACATCAACCCACTGAGAAAGAACATCTACGGAAGCCATTTCTTTTTCTTAAAAAGGTAACAAAAACCTACAAGGGAAAAAGAAAAGAAAAATAAAAAACACGGTCTCTAAAGGGAAGGAATACGGAACTAAAGTCTACAAACCAACCTATCTACAAAATAAAGGCATGCAAATAGAAAAGCATGTTACAGAAAGAGCTAACCTTTATCTGAAAATGAGGGTTGGAGGAAGAAAAAGCCTTCGAAAACACAAGAATGCAGCAGCCTAATCCCACGGATTGAGTCTCACCCAATACAAACCTTCGTCCTGTGAAGTCGGTTCTCACCACGACTTGCTCTAAAGAAGTCGGGTACGAGGGTTAGCTGGCAGATAAACACTCATTCAAATGAGTAACTGCCCCTAGAATCTCTCTAACCACTTCCAAGAGCCATATCCTAACCTCCCTAAGATAATGGGACGGTTAACACCCTAAAAAGGTGGCACTACTCCAACGGTGGTTATTGGTTTACCACTATAAATACACTGACACCCCTCAGGTATCTCTAAGTTCCAATACATTCAAAAACCTGCTTAATCCTTTGCTGACTTAGGCATCGGAATGTCTTTGCAGGTACCACCCCCATTCTTTCACACACACAAGTCGGACGGAGGTTCCCGAGTTGCAGATCCACTTGAAGCCTCCTTCTTCATACGTTTGGGCCAACCAACGCCATCCAGCCCATTAATCTCCGGTTACCCACCGTAACAGAAACTTTTTCTTTAACTCTGTGTCTCCCATTCTTTTAAATTTTATCTACTTTGTGAGCTTCTTCCATTCACAAGAGTTTAACTATGCCTAACTTTTCTAATATTTCAGGTAAAATTTAATTGTTAGTTCTATTTTTATTTATCCCTTTTTTATTATTGATTTAGAGAAACACTAACACCAAAAAATGGTGTGAGTAATATCTCTTATATTGTCTATAAGTAATCTTACTTTAAAGAGCAATCTCTTTTTTTCTTTTACATTCTTTGGCTCAAATTAAGATTTGGCTGTTGAACCCTTATTCTTCAATTCTACTATATTACTTTTTTTTTTCATTTTTTTATGTTCGTTGTCTTAATTTGATTATGTGCTAATTATGTTATTTGGTATATTACTAATATTTACAACTATAGATGAATATTTTTTTTAACTATGATCTTGTTCAATATGTTCTCTGTTCTTCAAATTACATGCATGCTCTACTGTATTAAATTTTATGAACAAAAAATGACAGATTACTTTCTTGGGCATGTTCATGCAAGTTAAAATTCAAATACTTTTTATCATAGTCCTTTTGAATTGGAAAAATGGGAGGATGTTCTAATGTCCAAAGAGACATCTTCTTTTTGGTCCCATTGTAAATTTGTGATAAAATTCCAAATAAATAGGCCAGCTTAACTTTTATTCATTTCTTATGCATTACCTTTTACCTTTACAGCTTGTTTGTTGATTGTTGATAATCTCGGCACCCAATACTTAAATTTTTTAATCTATACTCTTATGACAATCTCAAACCACCATCTGTCAACAAGTCCTCCTTCTTCATTTAAATTTGTCATTTGTGATAAGCATGTTGTCAAAAATGATAAATATTTGTTCCTAAATCAGAGGTCTCAAAATAAAAAGTATGAGAATTTCAAGTGTTACTCTCTTTCACCATTGACGGTGTAGACTCAGATTTTATCGGTCTTATTATCTCTGCCAAAGTCGCAAACAAAATCAAAAAATCATTTCCTGATCACTCTCAAGAAAATCTGTTGCTTTTCAAGACTCTATTCCCATTGGATACTTCGACTCCAACAATAGGTTATTCAAAAAATTTTCAAAGACCAACATTGGAGGTTATCGTACTTGGTTAGATAGGGTTGAAACTGAGAAGATGACCATGTGAAAAGAGATTGGAATATATGATCTAATTCAGTTTAGTAAAAATTCTTACACTGTCAATTCAAGACTAATGGGAGGTGCATTGTATTTTTAAGATGAGACTTCTCATACCTTTCACACCCCATATGGTATGATTACGCCTACTCTTCTAGATGTAATTGCTATAATTGGCCTACCTCTTTTGGGAGAGAAAATTTTAACTACTAATAAGTTGACAACATGAGTTAAGTATGCCATTGATATCTCTTTCACCACCTACCAGAGCTTCATTCTCAATAACAAAGGTCAAGATGAGAACCTGTTTCTGATAATGAGCACATAGCCTTTCTTATTTATTGATTGAGCGGCGTTATTTTCTGTGCCCAGAGTATTCAAGTCGAAGTCACTTATCTCCCATTGGCCTATGTTAGCCAAAGGTAGGAAGTTGTGTTTAGCCAAATTATTTCTAACTCGATTATATCTCACTTTGGATTGGGTCTGTTATGAGGGAGAAGAAAAAAATCACTAATGTTGACGGTCCCGTTTGATTTTTTTTAATTGTGGCTATCTGTCATTTTTGAGTTTGAGTTACAAGTTTACAATCGCGTTTGACCTAAAAAGGTCCTACAAATTCTGTGATTGTAGGACACCATCTACTCAACTTAGTTTTTTTCGACAAGTTGATAGCCTCACATGATAAAATGAAACACTTCTTTCGTGCTTTCTATTACTTGCCAAAGAAAGGCCACAACATCAATTTAACTTCTTTTGCTAATTATCAAATTGGTCTAAAATGGTTGACGCGATCTCTTACCCCAGCTAAGACTTCACAAAAGAAAAGTATCACTATTTGGTTACAATTGTTGACTCCCCAACTACTTTTTGCTAGATTCCCAGGTGAAGATGACCTAAGAACAGCGGTATACATGCCAAATGCTGTTTCTAAATAGTTTGGGTTAGCTCAAGCCATTCTACCCCTTTACCATCTTCAAGAGTCTCAATCTTTGCATATCAAAGCTACTTCACCAGAAGATCTATTGAAATTTCAGAAGGACAATGCTTCGCGGAGAAATAAATTACATCTATTCGCTTTTAAACCTTATCTGTTAACCACATACTCATTCTTCTCTTGGTGGAAAACCTATTACTCTTTCACGAAGGTCACTTTTAGTACTTGTTTTTAAATGATGACCACTACTCTTATAATGCAACAAGTGAGGAGAGCATCAATCGTTAAAAAAGATAATTACTACTAAATTATTTGTCCATTTGAATTCAAAAAATTATGTTCTTCTCTTTGCTGTTGTTATTAATGTTATTTCCTTCATGCATAATGCCTTCTAAGAATGGCACCTGTTTTAATTATTATTATTATTATTATTATTATTATTATTATTATTATTATTATTATTATTATTATTATTATTATTATTATTATTATTATGCAGAAGGAAATAACATTAATAACAACAACACAGAGAAAAGCATAATTTTTCAATTCAAATGGAAAAATAATTTAGTGGTAATTACCTTTTTTAACGATTGATACTCTCCTCACTTGTTGTATTACAAGAACAGTGGTCATTCTTTGACAACAAATACTAAAAGTGATCTTCACAGAAGAGTAATAGATTTTTCACCAAGAAAAGAATGAAGATGTGGTTAACAGACAAGGTTTAAAAGCAAATAAGTGAAAATTATTTCTCCGCGAAGCATTGTCCTTCTAAACTTTCAACAGATCTTCTGGTGAAGTAGCTTTGATATGCAAAGATTGAGACTCTTAAAAATGGTAAGGAGACGAAATGACTTGAGCTAACCCAAATTGTCTAGAAACGGCATTTGGCATGTAGACCGCTGTTCTTAGGTCATCTTCACCTGAAAATCTAGCAAAAAGTAGTTGGGGAGTCAAGAATTGTGACCAAATAGTAATACTTTCCTTTTCCAAAGTCTTAGCTGGGGTAAGAGATCACGTCAACCATTCCAGACCAGTTTGACAATTAGCAAAAGGAGTTAAATTAATGTTGTGGTCTTTCTCTAGCAAGTAATAGAAAGTACGGAAGAAGTGTTTCATTTTATCATGTGAGGCGATTAACTTGTCGGAAAAAACTAAGTTGAGCAGATGGTGTCTTGCAATCACAGAATCTGTAGGCCCTTTTTAGGTCAAACGCGGTTGTAGCTCAAACTCAAAAATGGCAGACAGCCACAATTGAAAAAATCAAACATGACCGTCAACATTAGTGATTTTCTTCTTCTCCCTCATAAGGTTTGTGATCCAATCCAGAGTGAGATATAGTCGAGTCAGAAATAATTTGGCTAAACACAACTTCCTACCTTCGGCTAACATAATAGCCAACGGAAGATAAGTGACTTCGACTTGAATACTCTGGGCACAGAAAACAACGCCGCCCAACCAATAGAGAAGAAAGGCTATGTGCTCATTATGAGAAACATGTTCTTCATCTTGACCTTTGTTATTGAGAATGAAGCTACGGTAGGTGGTGAAAGAGATATCAATGGCATACTTAACTCCTGTGATTGATTTGGTAGTAGTTAAAATTTTCTCTTCCAAGGGAGGTAGACCAGTTATAACAGTTATATCCAGAAGAGTAGGCATAATCATACCGTATGGGGTGTGAAAAGTATGAGAAATCTTATCCCAAAAATACAATGCACCTTCCATTAGTTTTAAATTGACAGTGTAAGAGTTTTGACTAAGTTGAATTAGATAATATATTCCAATCTCTTTTTACAAGGTCATCTTCTTAGTTTCAATCCTATCTAATCAAGTACGGTAACCTCCAATGTTGGTCTTTGGGAATTTCTGAATAGCCTGTTATTAGAATCAAAGTATCCAATAGGAATAGAGTCTTGAAAAGTAACGGATTTTCGTTGAGAGTAACCAGGAAAAGAATTTTTGATCTTATTTGCGACTTTGGCAGTGATAATAGGACCGATGAAAGCTTAGTCTACACCGTCACTGGTGCAAGGGAATAGCACCTGAGATTCTCATATTTTTTATTTTGAGGCCTCTGGTTCAGGAGCAAAATCTTTGCCATTTTTGACAACAGACTTATCACAAATAACCACTTTAGATGAAGAAGGAGGACTTATTAACAAGTGATGGTTTGAGGTTGTCATAAGAGTACATATTAAAAAATTTCAATTATTGGGTGCCGAAATTGTCAACAATCAATAAACAAACTGTAAAAGTAAAAAGTAATGAGCTTATATGAGTTATATTTGCAGCCAATTTATTTGAAATTTTATCACAAATTTACAATGGGACCAAAAAGAAGAGATGTCTCTTTAGACATTAGAACATTCTATCATTTTTCTAATTCAAAAGGACTAAAATAAAAAATATTTGAATTCCAGTCCACATGAACATGTCCAAGAAAATAATTTATAATGATTTTCAGAAGAACTAGATATAGTTGAACCTTATAAGGGGAAGAAACCCACCAAAGTAGATAAAATTTAAAAGAATGGGAGACACAGAGTTAAAGAAGAAATTTTTGGGTGTTAACACTCACATATTCTCTCTCTCACAGGTATTATAAAATGATAGGATACTGAGCTGTTTTATTTTTATTTGGTCAAAATAAAACTAAATAAATAAATAAATATAACCACAAAAAAAGAATACGACATTGTACGAGTACTCCTATTCATATTCTAAGTTAACATTTTAAAATAAGATTCCATACGTGCTTATATATAAAATAAAAAATAGTAATAAATTTAAAAGAATAAATAAATACATGCTTTTATATATATATATATTTTATTGCTATGACTTCAACTAAAAAATTTTAGGGGCATAATGTTAACCAAAAAATATTATTTTTAGAAAAAATTATGAAAAAGAAATAATTAGTTATATAGTGATGTTTTTGTACATAATATTTATGTTTATTTTAATTAAATTAGATCATTTGATAATTTGGTTATTTATTTTGATTTTTTGAATTGACATCAAACAAGGAGCACAGGAACAGTAACGGATGCCATTCAAATTTTCACTTGATAACTGTCAGTTGACATTAGGTTAATTTATAAATAAAGCTTTAAGCACGTTTTGTAGAGAGTTCAATTCTTTTAGAAAATACTTAGAAATCAAAAACGCTCTCAGCCCCTTCGCATCACAAAGTAAAATTAGGAATCTTAAGTAATTCCTCTGAACTCGAACACTGTAATTTATTTTCTTTTCGGTTTTTATTAATAAAATTTCTCAACTTTTATTTTTTCATTTATTTTACGTTTATGTTTCTTCTTCATTTTTTCTTTATCTTATTTGTTTTAATTTCTATAATTTACTTTGTCTCCGGCACCTCACTATGTTTGTATGATTTTTTTTTCATTTTTTTGTTTTTACTGTACTTTTTACTATACTTTATTTTTGTTTTTATTACATACTAATTATAAGTAACAAAAGAATTGTGAATAATAAAAATTTATAGTCCAGAATGATACTAAATTAAAGAATACTAACAATACTAAAAAAATTATAGAATATTTTTTTTATTTGACATTATAAAATGTATAGTACTCCCTTTAGTGTTTTTATGTATTAAAATATATTTTGTCAACTTTTATATGTTCTTTTAATTTAGTAAGTAAATATTAATTTTATTATAAAATAAATTAATAAAATTTATTCAAATATTTAAAATAAAATGATAAAGTAATATAAAAAAATTATTTAAATTGATGTGTCTTTTAGTAATTATTTATTTAAAATAATTTTGAGTAGTATAATCTAAACAATATTTATTTTATTATAATCCATTTTGATATAAAAATTGCCAAACATAAATTAAGTTAACACAAACTTATTTCTCATCAAAATCAAATTTACAAAATCAATTTTATGCAAACGGGATCCAAATTCACACTAAAAAGTTGTCAACCGCCACTATATTTCATTGCTGTAATACAATAAAACATGACTGTTATATGTACAATATATTCGATGTCCATTTGAATATTGGCAATTTGTTATCATCCCATCTGACAACTGAACTGCGAGAATGGACTCTATACCCATTAGTGTCCACGTGGAAGATCAATGTTTTTGTCTCCAATCAGGGATTCCTCTGAGCCATGGCTGATAGGAAGGAAAATAGTAGTTAGTGAAAATCCATCTATACAAAAGCCTTGACAACGAATTTAGCAGCGGGTAAATACCTTAGATAGCTCAAAGCTGACATTCGATAAAGACAGGTGAAGACTAATACATGCAATCCAATGGTGTAAAAGAATGCAAAAGTCCGGGCATACCTGCCAGACAATTATTTATCAACTAACCCACATAAATAATCATGAAAATCAATGGCACATCTTGATGATACTCCATTCATTTTGAAGAACTATATCAAGTAGGATGCATTGCATAAAGTAACAATGACAAAACAGATTAAGAGATAATTTAAACAGGAGAAACAGAAACATTGTAGTGTGCCTGGAATTAGGCAGGAACATACTTGTTACCAAGAAGAAAGCGTCCACTGCTGAGTGTAATTCTGTCCCTGAATCCCAGCTCCTTGTATCTTTGATCCCTTTCCTATTTACATGCAGAAGATTGATATATCAGCTTGTTGCTTGAATATAATAAAATTTGATTGAAAAGAAGTAAAATATACCGAGAATTGAGACTATAGAAAATGGTGACCTGGGCTTGATGACTAGACATGATATCATTTTCCAACCTAACTAACATACAGTTCTGAAGACAATGTTACATTTCAAATCATCTAAATCGGAGTTTTGATAAAAGTTACTTTTGATATGTGACACTAAATAGTAAATACAAACTTAAAATTATTCGTAATGATCGGAAAAAGTAATTGATTCCCGAGCAAGAATCAGTAATGCTTCACTTAAGAGATGTAAAGGAAATGGCATACTCTTTTTGAGAATGCAGCAAAGGGATTTATATCATCCTCGTATATCTTCCTGTATTTAGATTCAACATCTGAAGTGAAACCACTTTCAAGGTCTTCTGCATACTGAACGAAAAATCACATACAAATCAGAAGTTCAGGGTAAGCACACAGTTGTAGAGCGGGAAAAAAGAGAGAGCAGGTGTTGGGGTGGAGAGAGAAATTTACAAAACCTTCTTAGAACCCCTGGAAACCACTTTCTCAGTATTGTAATCATGAACATAACGAATCTTCCCATATAATTTGACATTATCTGCTTTCGTCTTTTCCAGCTCCACCGTTAATGCCCCAATCTTCTCCTTCAACTGCCTTATTTCCTATCAAATGTGAAAGATTCACCAAGTTGACGTAACATTATAATCCAAATGTAGATGAGATATGTTGTAAAATAAAGCCGTAACATCATAATCTAAATCTGGATGAAATATAATGTGAAATAATAAGGAGTAGAAAGACATGAATCCCTATTGGCTATGAGTATACCTCTTCTGTCTCTCGTAAGCGTGCCCTAAATCGATCTCTTTGATTACAGATCACTTTAAGCATTGAGTTCTGATCTTGGTCTACGGATACATGTCTTTGATCTGAACTCTGATGCAGCAGAAGCAAATATAAGAAATCTTAAAAGTCTTGAACACAAATCCAACATAACGCAAGGGGAGGGAAGTGCAAAATCACTGGCTATAAAATTGTTGAATACAAAAGTAACTACTTAGCCTTGTCTACTAAGTAGGTCAAAGAATAACACTTGAGATTTCATCTGTTTCAAGCCCCCATTATTTTGAATGATAGATCAGACATGCTTGTGTCTCTTACTAAGATGCATTCTGTATACTCTATTTTACTTCTCCTAATATGAACATCATGTGGTTCCAAAGTTTTTGTCCATAGCTCATTAATATGAACTAGTTAGTCTTCCTAAGAAGAAAATTGTCAATGCTGCCGAAGATCATTATTTAGAAGTAAAAGTAGTGGGCTTCCCCACAAGAGAATTGCAGTATTAACCCAACAATAGAATATGTTAACAGTTGTTGAAATCATGATATTTTAATTCCATTGATGAATGCTCTTCAGAAATTTAAGGCAAATGCAATAAGAATAGAAAACTCTAAACAGGAATTCACCTCAGACACCTCCCCCCGTCCAGCCTCTGATAGATCCCAATCATCGAGGAAAGTTCCTTTATGATATTTTGGATTGGAACTATAACCCTGTACCAAAAGAACAGCTAGTTATAAAAAGCAGAAAAGAGAAAAGAGACAAAATGAAGCGGTTCAATTTCTATTATTGTGGTCAATATAGCAAAGGATGTTTTAAAATTTTAATTGCAATTGTTCCAAACCTTAGAAATATCATCTTCCAACTTCTGTATCAGTTTTTGTTGTTCATTCATCTTTTCCGTAAATTCTTTTATCTTCTCTTGTGCCGTCTCTAGTGAAGATGATTTCTCTGAAAGTTTGACCTGAAAAGAGTATATAATGTAATCTAACATTCGAAATAAATACATGGACAGCAATCACACCCACATATCATCTCGGAGAACAGTTTTGTAAAGCAAATGAAATGTTGCCGATCCCATTAACGTGGACAAGGTACAGAATGTAATGGTTCTAGCTTTCCCGGAAATTACACCAAAAAAAAGTCCATATTATGACAGTTGATTGACTCTTTAACTAACATCAGTTTCTAGATGGGATTGGATGTCATGTAAAAAAAAAGCGATATTCATACCTTCAACTGTGTTAGCTCATGTTCCATTTTACGGTTCTTATCAAGAAGAAGAGATTCCATCTTGCTCATCTCCTCCCCACTGGTTGCCACTTCCCAGTCTTCAGCCTCAATTGAATTATAACCCACTGCCTGAATGTGTATGCCCATATTAATCATATAGATAGTGCAAAGCTAGGTATCCAAAATGAGAGGTTACATAAAAGGCCATTAGAAAGAACAATAAAACCACCTGCAAAATCTTCACTTTCTTACGCAAATCATCAACCATCTTTTCTGTTGGCCTTGCCTGAAGATCTCTCTTCATTGCCTCCAGAGTAGCTTCCTATATTAATAAAAGAGACCATCATGCATCCCACAAAGGAATAGCATGACCTTGCATTTAGGTAACTCAAGGGCAATGATTTCTCATCACCTTAGAAGAAAAGTGCATACTGATGAGTGAGCTTCAACTTGTTAAAATATCAGATAGTGTAATCTTTATAATTTTTAGCATAATAAACATCACCTTTTCGTTGAGCATTGCAGTAAATTTCTTTATGTCATTCATGTGCTCTTCTCGTTCTTTTGACAAGGTTGTTTCAATATTGTGTAGCTCCATGTTCAATTCAGATATTAACTTCTCTTTGGCAATTAGAGAGTTTTCAAGTGCACTATTTGAGTCCAAATTATCTCTGCAACAACAACCAAGAGTAATTTGAAGGCCACAAGACAATGAAATGAAACATGAAGCAAAATGGAATGATATGAGAAGACTGGCATTATATCATCATGTAAGTGTCCATATTTTGTAGGAAACAAGTTGACCATCTTTTGTACCTTAATAAAATTTTGAATTGAAAGGGTGTTGGATTGATGGATAGTATTGGCTAAAAACAATTTTGTTTAACTCCAAAACAGGAAAAGGTTTCTTTCTGAACAATTTGGATGCTGTAATCTGCAGTATTCATTTCACAAGTTGCTTGCTTGTTTACTTTGGGTCATCGGGTGCCAGAATATCATTTATCTGAAAAGAAAGGACTGAAATATTGCTATACCTAGTCTTCATTTCTGTATTTTCATTTGCTGTTTGTAACTGGGATCGGAGAACCCCCTACACAGACATAGACGGATCATGGATTAGACACATCAATGAAGTTTGTGACATATGAACACCAAAAAATGACATTTGATTTCCAAATAAAGCTTGTGAATTGCACCTTCTCTCTCTCTAAACTAAAAAGCATTGTTTGTGCTCGGTCAACCTCATCCATGAGGAGATTAACCTCTGATTGCTTAGCTGCCCTCTCTTCCTCTAAAAATTTCAAGAACACAAAAGGTCAGTTCATTCAACATAGAATAATCGTTGAAGTATCATGTTAGGGACTTGGGTATTATGAGGTGCTCAAATTTCCACATCGGGTAGTATGGGATCCTTGATGTTGTATATAAGGAGAGTGGTTCTTCCCCTTTATCAGCTAGCTTTTAAGGTGTGGTTTCCCACTTTCCTTAAATACTTAACAATGGTATCAAATCCAGGTTGTTGGAGCCATGGGAAGGGCTACCTATAGGCTGGAGTAAGGTGAATACCGAATAGTTGTTTCCTACTTTCCTTAGCTTTCCTTAGATACTTAACATATTACAATTTCAACAAGCAAAGAGAGAGACAAATGTGCTGATATTAGATTATAATAACAGAATAATGGTAAGTTACAGATTTTTAAATAATTAGTGTATGACCAGAATTGATGACAACTAGTTGATTACCAGATTGAGCACGGAGTTCAAACAACTGATTTTGGGCAAGTTCATGTATTTTCTGCATATTGGAAACACTTTCTTTAGCACTCTGCAGCTGATCTTGCAATAACTGTTCCCTGTATACAAGAATCATTAATCTAAGTAAGTAATAACAAGACAGGGAAAGAATGCCTCCGATTCAAAAGGAGCAGTCAAAGTTCAGAGCTGGAAGGCCAAACAAATGTCATATCAACATGCAGCATTCTCATGTATTAAACTAAACAAACAAACAATTTCTGGCAGAAAACCAAAAGTTACCTTTCTTTTAAAACTTCTAATGTTTTCTGGTTCTCTTCCGCTAGACTCCGTTGCTTGATCTCCACAATTTCTTTTACTTTCTCTTCCATCTGACACACCAAAATTTATAAGTTCAACACCAGGTGCTAATGTCCAAAAAGCAACAGAGACTATAAATGTTGCAATATATACACAAGAGCACGAGCATCAATAACCTGCTGCTCCAATTGCCGATTTCGCTCTTCAAGCCTTCGTATTGTGGCCTGCTGATTCTTCAAGTGAGTTGCCTCTGTTCTGAATTCCTCAAGCTCAACTTTCATTTTTCGGTTCTCAGATTCTAGCTCAGACAGTTTGAGATCTTGCTCCTGTGCAAATATATAGATGAATTTCCATAAACACTCAAATAGAAAATATTCAAGTATATGAATATGGATAACACGGATTTCATACGTATACAGTGCTAGCAAGCTTAGCCAGAAGTTCTTAGAAGCATTTCTAGAACTCACAGCAACTGATGCAATAGATGGGTAAGGATCAGGAGCTTCATAGATCTTTTGATAGATGTTAAGGAAAGCATTTTCTCCAAACTTTGCTCTCTTTGTAAGATTATCAACCTCTTCTTGGTAGCCCTTAAGCAATGTATTAAACAAACCCAATTTCTCCTCAGTTGGAGCTTTCTTAAAATCTGTATGCAGCATAATTTAAGATGTGTAAGACAATATTGTCTTTAGTAGGCACTAGGCCAGACAATAAATCATTGAAAAGAATAAAGTCATGATGAACATGACAGAAGGGGTATCATTTCACCTTAATGTCAAAATATCGGTTTAAACATGCATGATGCATACCTCTAGTGCTTTCCGCAAGCTTACGCCTATTTTTCTGACTGTTTTCCTGGTTTTCAGCAATACGAAGCCCTTGTTCATCCAAAATCGATTTCTCCTTTTCCAAGTCAAAATCTGCAACCCCCCTCCCCCAAAGAAAAAAAAGTTCAAGGTAAAATCATGGCACCCGTAAGTTTTTGAATTGTGATTTTAGGTACAAATATAGTTTTGCATTAAAATAAGTAATTCAGACATTGCGGCATGATATCAAGAGATTAAGGATCCTGAAGGAAAGTTTAACATAGCAGCGGAAAACACAGAAAACTGTCGTGCCACCTTTACTGTGTTTCATGTTCTAAAAAGTAATCTCAACCATGTCAATATTCTTTGGTAGCCTGATAAATGAGTAGCTGGTAACTACTACCTTTCTTTTTAATACCATCTCTGAATAAACAAAAGAACTGGAAGGGTGACAAAAGTAACATTCTAGAAAGGAAATTATTACTGTATGAAATTTGTTTGGAGCAATACTAGTATAAGAATTCAGTTCATATTGGAACTTCTTTTCACAGAATTAGTAAACCTCCTTTCATTTTGATTGTAATTTACTTTATTCTAAAGTTAAAGTGTTCCAAACAATTGATGAAGACGATTAAGTCATTATCTCTTCATTTTTGTGTGAAATTACCAAGATTTACATGATGCAGAATTTTCCCACAAAGAACAAATAATATGGTGCATGGCATGAACAATTTAAAGATGAGTGCACTAGAATTCAATCAGGCTGGTTAGAGGTTCCAACTATTCAAATAAAAAATAGTGGAAACTCGCATATAGTTGTCTTTATGTGAAGTTGATAATTGAAAACCATTAGATGATAATTTAGTTAAACATGTCAAATTATCTAATGGTTTTCAATTATCAACTTCACATGAAGATAACTGCATGTGAGTTTCCACCATAAAAAGTATCAAAATGAGAGAAACGACGTCACTAACCTAAGTCGCCAACTCATGTTTGTGTGGATTGGACAATTTACAGTATACATTACAATTTCTTTTTTCTTTGCATAGCATGATGTAATTACTGATTGTGTCCATTTCCCATACCATCCACACACGTCAATCTAGACCCTTCCTCTAATCGTCACCATCACACATTTTTCTCCTTTTACCGTTCCTTACACGTTCTTACATCTCAATGCACACTCAACAATTTGGTTCGGGGGAAAGGGGAGGATTAAAAAATTCCATTCACATCAGGGCTTTTTTATACTTACAGCGTAAAGGTTCAAAATAAAAAAATAGGTGTGTTTCTGAAATACCACACCATCATAACTATGGACGTAATTAATATATATTAGTTCAGAAGTTAACGCTGTTGTTCAATTATGAATCGGTGTTTGGCATGCATAAATAGTATAGAAATGAGCGAATCAAAGTTCACTCAAAATGGTTAGTTCTACCTATTCAAACAAAAATTATGCATTAAGAAAATGATCAGAGCTAAGAACATGAAGTCATGACCCAGTTTAGTGTATAATTATTAGTATGCTGTAGGCGATTAACATAGAAAAGAATAATTTAACAATAAGGAAACAATACTGATGATAATTAAATAGATGAATTGAATGAAGAGCTGGAAAGTGGAATTGGAGCTGCAGAAAGAGGAATTGAATGAGTGAATGTTAGGATACCTTTCCAGAAGGCGGAGACGACGGAGATTGGAGAGTTGGCTTTATTTCCTCTCTCAGATCCACCTTGCAGAGGTGCAACCTCCATTTCTAACTTCTCACTTCTTAGTCTTCGCACTTCTCTTTTCACCAAATAATCGATCAATCGAATCTGAAGTTGAATGATCCTAATTTATCTCTCACTGGACTGGTAGGAGCTTGAGACTAATTATGGCGGTAAGCCGGTAGTGCACTCTGTAATAGCCTCCCTCACTCTCTTCTCAATTGTATCTGTTGCCAAGGAAGAAAGAACACTTGGAAATGGAATAGCAGTTGTAACAAAGTGCAGTTGGAACTTGGAAATACGCAGTTCGGGGGGTTTGGTCGGTTCGGTTCGGTTTGTTCTATTTTTTTCTTTTTGGTTTAAGGTTTTGGGTTCGGTTCGGTTTGCTTCATTATTTTCTTTTTGGTGGCAATACCAGGTTGCTAATGGGTGGGCCGACCCAACCTTCAGATGGGTCATAAAAGTACTGGTCCTAAGAAAACAATTTTTGATCCAACACCAAATCGTCGAGCCCGACTGCAAGACTCAGAAGTTTGATAAAAACCTTTTTTTTTTCGATTTAATTAATCTGCAAATTCATATAGTTTGATTCAACTTGTAAATTTTTTTTATAATTTCCCGTTGAAAAGCCAACAGTTTTTATAACGTAAAAACTTTTTAATTAAATTTACGTTGGAATTTTTTGTAATCAAGTTTGTAGCACAATTTAACATTATAAAGTTTTTTGTTTGAATTGAATGAATTGTTATTTGACTTTTTAAAATAAAAAAGATATTTTAAACTTTATTAATTCCTATTTTACTACAAATTGTAATTATGAGTGTCTTTTTACAAAAAAAATAAATAAATTTTTCATTCATAAAATAGTCAAACGATCATATCGTTAAAAAAAGCATAAGATTTACATTTAATAAAAAAGATAAACATTTTCTATTATAAAATATTCTCGACTGAATATCCAATTGTTTTTGAAATTGGAATCATTATGTAATAACCCATTTTAATTTGTACATTTGTTACTTTAAATTATTTTTTTTTTAAATTTCCTTCACTTAAGATATCCATTAACAACAAAAAACTCTTCTTCTAATATAGTACTGTAATCAATCAGTCATGTAAGGAAAAAAAATTAAAATATCATAATCTCATTCCTTTCTATTATACAATGTAGTACTTATTAAATATGTAATTTTTTTTTATGAGCATATTAAAAAGTAGAGAAAATTTTTTTTTGAGAGATATTAAAATGACATTTTTTTCTCTTTATTTGTAAAATATACATTTTCTTTCATTAGAATTTTTAAAAAATCTCATCTTTAATTTATTTTAATTTTTTTGTATTAACTAATGTT
>NC_029774.3:35663637-35674535 GCF_000817695.3 Arachis duranensis
AAAAATAATCTTACAAAAATTTTTTATTTAATGTTAAAATAATATATAGATATCGAAAAATTAATAGTAAAATATAAACAAATTGTTAACAAAAATTTTGGTAAAATCACAATTTAATAATTAAAAAATTATTAAAGGGTATCTTAAAAAAATAATTTAATTATTAAGTTTTTTATAAAAATATTTTGATAAAAGTACAATTTAATCAATAAAAAATAATTTATTAAAGAGTATTTTGGTAAGTAAAATTTAATGACAAAAAATAAAATTTTTATTAAAGGGTATTTTTGTAAAAAATAATTTATTTCTCTTGAAAAATGGATAAAATTAACATAAGTTAACACAAAAATTTAAAATGGATTAAAGAGAACTTTTTAAAAGTTATAAGAGAAGGGAATATACATTTTACAAATAGAGGAGAGTGGAGTGTCATTTTAGTATCTCTCAAGAGAAGAGAATGGAATTTTCTCTAAAAAATGTTATATAATTAATATGCTCATCAATTAATTAGAATACTATGTATTTAAAAAATAATGCTACATATTCAAGTCTTTTTGTTAACTAAGTTGATCTAACATAACAAAAATCAGTTATGGCTAATATTATTTCAAGTATTATTGTTTAACTTAGTTGAACTTGATTCATAAAAAGACTTTGATGTATAGCATTATGCTTGTTCATATCATGACCCACGACAAAGCCGCCTAATAAGGACAAAAGGCCCACCCAAAGAGGACGGCCTCTCTAGCTTACCCGACCTCTCAAGAGGTCAGACACGACAAGAAAGTCCAAGTTTTACTTATCCAAATAAGTAACTGCCTCCCCGAAACTCTTCTACTATTTTTATCTCCACTAAAAGATAGATTCTAACAAATTTCCAAGATAAAGGGAACAGTTATCTACAAATAAAGGTGGAACTACTCCAAAAGGTGGTTATCTATTCTACTATAAATATACTAACATCCCTCAGTTATATTTGCGTCCCCATCTACTAAAAATCTGCCTAAAGTCCTTGCTAACATAAGTATCGGAGTATCTTGCAGGTACCACCCCCACTTCCTCACGAGGAACTCAAACATCGGCACTTCAGCACCAGAACAAGTCGGTCGCTGTCTCAAAAAGAGTCTGGACCTCACGTTCAAGCCCAAATCACCGTTTCAGATAATCCTCGGAACATTGCCGCCATTGCCAGGGACCTTGAGCTCAACCCTTGACAATGTCGGACGATCAATACGAAGATGGCCACACGGCGTCTGAGTCAGAACCAGAGTCTCACCATGATGACCTCACACTTGCACTACCTCTACCTCAAGAAAGAATGCATGTTTGCTACGGAGAAGGAACATCGGGAAACCCTCAGCTGCAGCAAATTCAATCAGAGATCCATCCAATGAAAAATACTAGGATTAGTCCACGGACACCGCGGATGACTAGAGCAACTCGAGCTGGTAGCTGAATGACAATGAAAAGCAGAACGAAAATTGTAAAGAGAGGTACAAAGACGAAAAGAGTTGGAAGAAAAGCTCTTGAGTTTGAAGGCTAATCTCCAAAGGCGAAGCAATCAAGCATATCGGGAAAGAAAGCCCTTTAGGAGGTGAACATCTGCTTGTTGAAGAAATCATGCGAGCCAGGGTTCCAAGAAATTTTAAAACCTCATACATGGATCTCTATGATGGAACGACCGACTCGAGGCACCACCTTAGCAACTTCAAAAGTCGAATGTACCTAGCCGACGCCTCTGATGCTACTCATTGTAAATCCTTTTCGATGACTTTGACCAAAGCTACGATGAAGTGGTTCGACAACTTGCCTCCCAAGTCGGTAACTTGTTTTGATAACTTAGCAAGGAAGTTTCTAACTAGATTCTCAATTCAAAAAGCTAAAGTGAAGCATGTCCCAAGTTTGCTATGGGTTAAACAAGAAGTCGAAGAGACACTCCGAGATTATATGGAAAGGTTCAACAAAGCATGCTTGAAAATACGAAACTTACCTAAAGGTTCAACAAAGCATGCTTGAAAATACAAAACTTACCTACTAAAGCAGTAATAATGGGATTAGTTAATGACCTTAAAGAGGGGTTGTTCTCTCAATCTATATCTAAGCGACACCCAGCTTTCTTGTACGAAGTACAAGAACGGACAGAAAAATACATCAACATGGAGAAAAATTCTCGACTAAGAAAGTCTATCTCGAGAGCCAGCTTGCCCTATCCACCTCAGAAAAAGGAGAAAGAAGCCAACAAGAAAGAGGAGTACAACTCGAAAAAACTTTGAAGGTATTACAATTACACTCGACTCTGAATCTCTCTTGTAAATGTTTATAGGAAGATATGCCACCCTAAGAAACTTCTACCGCCTTACCCTATTAAACAAAAAAAGGTAGGAAGCTGGACAGAATACTGTGAGTACCACAAATTTTATGGGTATTCTACCAATGATTGCTACGATAAGTACAATTTAAATAATGTTAATGAGAAGTTGGCCAGGGAAGGGTGGCTAGATAGGTACTTGGCTGAGAGGTCGGACAATCAGAGGAAAAGAAAGAGAGATGAAGATGGGGGACGGCAAGAACGCCCCCTACAAACCCTTGAATGACACATACATAGGATTAATTATGGGTTTGTGGGAGGAGAAATTTTAAAATTATCACGAAAAATGCATCTTAAAGAGGTGTACCAAGTCGGAGAAGATAACAAAACACTCGACTTACCAACCATCTCGTTCACTAAAGAAGATGCTCAAGGGGTAACGGTTGGCCATGACGACCCAATGGTGATAATAATGCTCCTCGCCAATGCAAACCTCCATAGAACCCTAGTGGATCAAGGTAGCTGGATAGATATACTGTTTAAACCCACCTTTGACAAACCTGGGCTGGAAGAAAAGGATCTAAAGGCGTACCCAGACAACCTCTTCAGGCTTGGGACATGCCGATCCGACCTCTTGGATTTATATCCCTATACACCACCTTTGTAAGAGACACGAAGTCAAGGGCGTTAAGCGTCGACTATATCGTTGTCGACCTCATGTCAGCATACAATGCCCTAACAGGTTGGATCACCATAAACCGACTTGCAGAAGTTGTCTCTACACCTTACTTATGTATGAAATTTTTCACTGTAGAAGGGATTGCCACCATAAAGGGAGATAAAAAATTGGCACAAAAATATTACAACAATAGCCTTAATCTAAAAGACAGCCCAGGAGAAAAAGAAGTCAACACTGTTGAGCTCGGTGGTGTTCAAACATGAGAAAAGCTACGCGCTCAACCTGGAGGAAAGATGGAGGAAGTGCAAATCGGAGATCACCCAGAAAAGACAAAAAATATAGGAGCTAACTTGAAAGGAGGATTGAAAGCACAACTCGTTAATCTCCTTACGAAGAAACTTTGATCTCTTTTCTTAGAAAGCCTTCGATATGCCTCGCATAGATCCTGACTTGATATCTCATAAGCTTGCTGTCTACCCAGGTTCCAGACCTATTCAATAAAGGTGTCGAAGAATCATACCCAAAAGAACACAGGTCATGGAAGAACAAGTGCAAGCGTTATTGGAAATCGGATTTAAAAGAGAAGTTAAGTATCCTTTATGGCTGGCTAAGTGTTTCTGGTAAAGAAACAAAATGAAAAGCGGGGGATTTTTATAGACTACACCGACCTCAACCAATCTTGCCCCAAGGACCCATACCCTTTCTCGAGCAAAGATGCTTTGGTCGACTCAGCCTCAGGTTATCGGTACTTGTCCTTTATGGACGCGTACTCGGGATACAACCAAATCTCGATGTACAAGCTGGCCCAAGAAAATACCTCTTTCATCACTCTCAAAGCTAACTATTGTTACGTAGTAATGCCTTTTCAATTAAATAATGCCGGAGCCACATATTAGTGACTGATGAACAAAGTGTTTTTCCCCCTTAGGAAAACTCATGGAAGTGTATGTGGACGACATGCTTGAAAAACTAAGGATAACTTGGAACTTTTGTCCAACCTCTCAGAGGTATTCTCTAAAATAAGAAAGCATGGGATGAGGCTAAACCCCTCAAAATTCACCTTCGCGATAGAGGCCATGCTTGAAAAACTAAGGATAACTTGGAACTTTTGTCCAACCTCTCAGAGGTATTCTCCAAAATAAGAAAGCATGGGATGAGGCTAAACCCCTCAAAATGCACCTTCGCAATAGAGGCCAGGAAGTTCTTAGATTTCATGCTAACTCAAAGAGGCATAGAGACAAACCCGGATAAGTGTAAAGCCATACTAGAGATGAAGAGCCCGACTTGTCTTAAAAAAATCCAACAACTAAATGGGAGGTTGGTGGCACTATCCAGATTCTTGACAATCAGCATTCTCAGAAAAGGGAATCAATTTGAATGGACCTAAGAGTGCGAATAAGCCTTTCAAGGCTTTAAAGCATTTTTGGGCCAACCCCCACACTCACCCGACCTATGGTGGGAGAAGTACTCGTCCTCTACTTGGCAGTGGTGAGGCGAGCTATAACTTCAGCCTTGATCCGAAAAAATGAGAACGGGCATCAATCTATTTACTTTATCAGCAATGCCTTATAAGGATTAGAGTTGAACTATCAAAAGATAGAAAAGTTTGCATATGCTCTTATCCTCACCTCCCGAAGTGTAACACCCTAATTAGCCTAAGCCTTACCTCGCGTCGTAAAGCAAAGGTTAATCAGAGATTACGACAGTTCTAAGCTCATACATAATATATATATAGACACACACACAAAAAGAATAGTATAATCTAGAAGCCCGATGAAGGATATAGCTCAAAACAGGATTTTAAAAGCACAAAACGTACTAACGAAGCTACTATCTTAAGGTACAAGAAACAGATGTGATATAAAAAAGATAATAGTATCATAGTGTAATATCATATGGAACTAGCCATGACTCATGAAGTTTAAGCCGGCTAGCCATATACAGACCATACAGAAACCAGACAGTAAAAATAACTTATACAAGTTTTATTCTCTCATATACAAGCCTCTAGGCAAAGACAAAATACAAAAGTGAGAGATGTATAAACAAAATAAACAAAAGACTCCAAAAGAATCCAAGATCATCCGCTTCTGTCACCATCCAAAATAACTCACCGAGGTGGGTTGCGACCTGCATCTGAAAAAACAACAGAAGTATGGCATGAGAACCGGAGGTTCTCAGTATGGTAATAGTGCCCAGTGATGTAGGATATAAGACCTCGGGACACCAAAGGCAATCCTAAGCTCCATATCTATCACAAGATTTCATTACTTAAGCATTCTAAAACAGATAAGCATAAATGTACCAACATTAACTTGAATAAACTGGGTTATCTATCTTAGCGGATTTCTACTCTAACCAAACACCGCTGTCCCACAGCCTTCACCAACTGATCCTCCATGCGATTCCATCGCCACCGCCTTTCGAACCTCCTCAATCCCAGTAAAAAATACAGGTAATATACAATGCAAGTAAAGCACAAGTAAAAGCATATAAGGCAAATAATTCAAATAGCAAATAAGCATGTTATCCAATTAGGCAAGCCATTTCAAGTAAACAAAGCATACAAATATATAGAAAATGCATATGATGAATGATGCCCTACTGGCTATGATATCACATTGTCGGTTCAACTGCCAACCCGACACATCTCCATGGAGAAGTCGCCCTTCGAATTTCTCATATGGGAACCCCCGAGATATAGTGCCCGGATCATTGTCCAGGTACCGGCGCCTACACGCTCTATAGATCCGAAGGGATGCGAGCGGGATACTCATGCCTCAGATCTCACATCTCAACATAAGCGGGATTAACCACTGTCCTTACGCCGCCGCCGCTACCTCGACAGGCGGGATTAACCACCGACCCTGCTGGGTACATAGCGTCTCATAAATTCAGTAAAACATTATTTCAGTGGTTTTCAAAAAGCAATTTCAGTATACAGAGATCCATCATCTCAATCCGAGTCCTCGACTCATCTCAACCACTAACCATTCATAACTCAGTTTCCAAATACCAAAAGTTCATCATTCCTCATCTCATATACCAACCATCCTTCACCTAACATCCAACCATTCTCAACACGCTAGAAACCTAGGCCTCTGTTTTCTAATACTCAAAATCAAGCCCAAAAGTCTTAAAATGGTGTTATAGAAGCTTACAACCTTGTTGGGAAGGAAAAATAGTTGAAAACAAGTAAATTTGAGAAACAGGATATGTGGGGCCGCACAAGGGTCTGTGCGTGCACACGCGCAGGAATTTTCAAAATGTGTGCGTACGCACAGGTGGCAAAACTTATAGAATCTGTTCACTCGCACAACCTGTGCCAGCGCCCCTAACAGAATGGCCTTCCCAATGTGTGCGTCTGCACAGGTTGAATTTTTTCCTTAGATATATGCGTGCACAAGCTGTGCTAGCGCGGCAAGAAAAATGCACTTCCCTGCCTGTGCGTGCGCACAGATCAAAATTTCAGCAGGGCGTGTGATGAACGGATAATTTATACGCTTTTTGGCATTGTTTTTAGGTAGTTTTTAGTAGGATCTAGCTACTTTTAGGGATGTTTTCATTAGTTTTTATGCTAAATTCACATTTATGGACTTTACTATGAGTTTGTGTGTTGTTCTATGATTTCAGGTAATTTTTGGCTGAAATTGAGGGACCTGAGTAAAACTCTGATAAAAGGCTGACAAAGGACTGCTGATGCTGTTGGATTCTGACCTTCCTGCACTCGAAATGAATTTTCTGGAGCTACAGAACTTCAAATGGCACACTCTCAATGGCGTTGGAAAGTAGACATCCAGAGCTTTTCCGCAATATATAATAGTTCATACTTTATTCAAGATTAGACGATGTAAATTGGTACTCAACGCCAGTTCCATGCTGCATTCTGGAGTCAAACGCCAGAAACACGTCACGAACCAGAGTTGAACACCAAAAACACGTTACAACTTGGCGTTCAACTCCAAAAGAAGCCTCTACACGTGTAAAGCTCAAGCTCAGCCCAAGCACACACCAAGTGGGCCCCGGAAGTGGATTTATGCATTAATTACCTATTTCTATAAACCCTAGTAGCAAGTCTAGTATAAATAGGACATTTTATTATTGTATTAGACATCCTGGATTGTATTTTTGATCCTGTGATCACGTTTTGGGGGTTGGCCATTCGACCATGCCTGGACCTTCATCACTTATGTATTTTCAACGGTGGAGTTTCTACACACCAGAGATTAAGGGTGTGGAGCTCTACTGTACCTCGAGCTTTAATGCAATTACTACTATTTTCTATCCAATTCAGTTTATTCCTGTTCTAAGATATTCATTGCACTTCAACATGATGAATGTAATGATCCGTGACACTCATTGTCATTCTCACCTATGAACGCGTGACTGACAACCACTTCCGTTCTACCTTAAACTGAACGCATATCTCTTGGATTTCTTAATCAGAATCTTCGTGGTATAAGCTAGAATTGATGGTGGCATTCATGAGAATCCGAAAAGTCTAAACCTTATTTGTGGTATTCCGAGTAGGATTCAGGGATTCAATGACTGTGACGAGCTTCAAACTCGCGATTATTGGGCGTGATGACAAGCGCAAAAGAATCAATGGATTCTATTCCGATATGATCGAGAACCGAAAGATGATTAGCCGTGCTGTGACAGAGCATTTGGACCATTTTCACTGAGAGGATGAGATGTAGCCATTGACAATGGTGATGCCCTACATACATCTTGCCATGAAAAGGAGTAAGAAGGATTGGATGAAGGCAGTAGGAAAGCAGAGATTCAGAAGGAGCACAACATCTTCATACGCCTATCTAAAATTCCCACCGATGATCTACATAAGTATCTTTATCTTTATTTTATGTTTTATTTATTATTATTTTCGAAAACCAATATAACCATTTATTATCCGCCTAACTGAGATTTACAAGATGACCATAGCTTGCTTCATACCAACAATCTCCGTGGGATCGACCCTTACTCATGTAAGGTTTAAAGTTATGTTTGGACCATGGTATCATGCACCAAGTTTTTGGCGCCAATACCAGGGAGAGAACGAACATGAATGCCATTATCAAAAATTACAATTTTGCCTATCAAGTTTTTGGCGCCGTTGCCGGGGATTGTTCGAGTTTGGACAACTGACGGTTCATCTTGTTGCTCAGATTAGGTAATTTTCTTTTTGTTTTATCTTCAAAAATTTTTTCAAAAAAAATCTTTCAAAAAAATTTTTCCTTTTGTTTTCGAAAATTATTCTAAATTTTTAAGAATGAATTCTAGAGTTTCATGGTAACATGTTGAAGCCTGGCTGGCTGTAAAGCCATATCCAAATTCTTTTGGATTGAGGCTTCCACTTGTCAACATAAAAGGCATTTATATGGAGTTGGATGAAGTATCAGCTGTTGCATGCCTGATTTATATCCTAAAGCTGGCTGGCTATTAAGCCATGTCCAACCCTTGGATTGGAGCTTTAGGCTAACATTGAAAGATTCTTGGAATTCTTATTAAAAATTTCTTGAATTTCTTATTTTCTTTTTCCTATATGTTTTTTGAAAAAATTAAAAGAAAATACAAAAAATCGTAAAATCATAAAAACCAAAAATATTTTGTGATTCTTGTTTGAGTCTTGTGTCATGTTTTAAGTTTGTGTCAATTGCATGTTTTCTTTTTGTTCTTGCATTTTTCGAAAATTCATGCATTCATAGTGTTCTTCACGATCTTCAAGTTGTTCTTGGTAAGTCTTCTTGTTTGATCTTTGAATTTTCTTGTTTTGTGTTTTTTGTTGTTTTTCATATGCATTCTTACATTCATAGTGTTTAAGCATGAAAAATTTCTAAGTTTGGTGTCTTGTATGTTTTCTTTTCTTGAAATTTTTTTTTCAAAAATATGTTCTTGATGTTCATATTGACATTCAAAATGTTCTTGGTGTTTGACGTTAGGATTTTTGCCAGTAAAGAATGTTATAAAAACAGTCGCGTTGTAGATATAGTCTCTAAACCGACAGAAATCCCTTCGTACAAACGTTTTGATTGTCACAAGTAACAAACACCTTTTTAAAATTGATAACCGAGTATTAAACCTCGGGTCGTCTTCTCAAGGAATTGCAGGGAGGTATGTTCTTATTATTGGCTATGAAAAAGGTAAAATTGGGGTTTTGGAAGTAAGGTGCGAATATATTATATGATAAGTAAAATAAAATAAAATAATAGCTGTAAAATAAACCTTTGGCAAGGTATAAGAACTGGAGGTCCTTTCCTAGTTATCCTTATCAATTGTGATGAGAATTGGATTTTTCTCCCACTTTGTCAACCTCTAACTATGAAGGTAAGTTAAGTGGATGAATTCCAATTTTCAATCAACAATGAGTTTGATAACTCTAGAGTCACCAATTATTTAACCAAAGCCAAAAGGGGAAAAACTAAATCTACTAGAATAACAATATCCTCAGATTGGGCACTACCTAAGTCCTAAAGAGAGAGAGAACCTCTCTCAAAACTAGATCTAAATCATGAGAAGTGAATTATGAGTGCCTCCCTTATGAATGGATGCATTCCCCCACTTTATAACCTCTGGTCTATGCTTTCTGGACTTGGATTTGGGCCAAAAAGGGCTTTAGAACTCGCTGGGGCGTGTTTTGTAATTTTCTGGTGCGTGGCCTCTGTCACGCGTCCGTGTGGGTCACGCGGTCGCGTCATTCGGAGCTTTTCCTTGCCACGCGGTCACGTCAGTCATGCAACCGCGTCATGTGCGTTTTGCTAGAGGCGCGCGATCGCGTCAGTCATGCGGCCGCGTCGCTGAATCTTCGCTTCTGGCACGCGATCACGTCGTCCATGCGATCGCGTGAACACCAGTTTCCTTAAAGCTCCGTTTTGCTTTCTCCTTCCATTTTTTTATGTTTCCTTTTCCATCCTCTAAGTCATTCCGCCTTAGAAAATCTGAAACTACTCAACATACTAATCACAGCATCGAATGGAAATAAAGGTAATTAAAATAATTAATTTTTAAAGCTTAGGAAACAAGTTTTTCACAATACGACATAATAAGGAAGGGAAAGTAAAACCATGCAATTAATGTGAATAAGTAGGTGAAGGATTGTATAAATCACTCAAATTAAGCACAAAAGAACTCACGAAATATGGGTTTATCAACCTCTTCACACTTAAACACTAGCATCTCCTCATGCTAAATCCAAGGTAAATAATTAAGGTTAAAGTGATGGAATGCAATGCAACCTAAATTAAATGCAACTAAATGCAAATTGTTTTTACCTACTTAGTTAAAAATAAATAAGTTCTTTAAGACAAATATGAACTGGATTTCACTAATTCAAATCACAAAATACAATAAAAATAACTTGCAAGAAGAAGATAGCTCATGAAAGCAGGGAACATAGAATTGAGCACTGAACCCTTGGTAGTGTATATCATTATAACTTTCAAGTGTCTAGGGTCAATTCTCTCAATTCTCTACTAATCTTGCTTTCTATAGCTTGCTCTTCATCTAACAATCAACAAAAATTTAATGCACCAATACACAAATCAAGAGGTCTTTTAAGGGTTGTAATGGGCCTAGGGTCAAGGTAGGATTGTATTTGGCTAAGTGGACTAAAATTTGAATCCTTAATTAACTGAAACTTTCCCACCTAACTTAAACAATCTATGTAATCATAATACAACATCTAGCCATCCATTAACCATGTTTTCCACATATTCATGCATTCTAATTTTAAGTACAACTCATATGCATTGCTTTCACCACTTACTTTGGGGGATTTTGTCCCCTTTCACTTATTTTGCTCTTTTTTTATATATTTTTTCTTTTGTTTTTCTCAATGAATATGATTAATTTATTGAATGCATGAACATGTCCTAAACATTTTTTCACATTTTCAGAAAATTCTAACATACT
>NC_029774.3:35674637-35685315 GCF_000817695.3 Arachis duranensis
CCAATCAAATAGGCTCAAAATCTCACTGGTTTTGTGTGTTCAAGCTTTAAACTATGTTCCAAAATAATATTTCTTTCATACAAGTTTTTCAAAAAGTTTTATTCAAATTAGTGAAATACTATAAAAATTTTTTGAAAAAGAAAATATTACTTTAACCAAGTGGTAAAATATGCACAAAAAGAAACAAGCATGTAAATGCAACAATGAAAAACAAAAATTTGGTGTTGAGAAGAGGCTAACTAACCCGTGGAGATCGGTATTGACCTCCCCACACTTAAAGATTGCACCGTCCTCGGTGCATGCTGAGAAGTACAAGTGGATGGGTGGCTCCAACTGATGCTTTTCTTCAAGGATTGTACAGATGGGGTTTGTCTCCCCTTTTAGAAGTTTCTCCCTATTTCCTTCTTCAGTGGCCAGCCTGAAAGAGGAGAAAAAGAAGAACAGTAACCCAGAAATAAAGATAAGAAAACAAATAAAATATGGTTGGGTTAATGCTAAATAATGAGGGTCTCAATTACATGGTAGCTACAGCATGCAAGTGAGAAAACAATAGAGGCACATGGCATATCAATAGTGTAGCAAGGCATGGAGAGTATTGGATGCAAGATGTTTATTAGCATGTCAGCAAGGGCATGAGTAGCATAGATCAAGCATCAAAAGCTTTTAATGTATTGTTAGTCGTGAGAAACTAACAATAACGTTTGTATTAACAATTATATTTAATTAATAAAATAGTAAAGGGAATTTGTGAAAAGCAGGCATTTATAGTAGTAGATTAAAAGAAATCTTAAAAATAGTGCACAATGCCGTACGGGCGTTTTCACAAACACATAGCATGCACGGGAAATAATCTATTTGAAAGTATTAAATTGAACATGCAAGCAACCCTTTAAAAATTAATATAATTGTCAAACAATTCCCTTAATAATCCACAAGCAAAATATGGTAAATAATTACCCAAATAAATTTCTAACACCAATGAAAATAATGCAATGAATGAAAGTATGCAAATGAATTAAAATAAAATAAAAAGAAAAATAAGAAGAATTAGAAGGGAAAGAAGGGAAGAAGAAGTAAGGAAGAAAGGAGGGAGGGAAAAATTAGGATTGGGGAAGAAGAGATAAGATATTTGGCAAATTGGGATATGTTGTGCGGCGCAGGCGACGCGGACGCGTGGGGCACGCGTTCGCGTGATTGCGCTTTAAGTAAGGGGACGCGGTCGCGTCGGTCACGCGGTCGCGTGACCCATGTGATGCTTTTGGCGCGAGTGCAGCCTCGCGCCTGCACAACTCTCTGTTTAAATTAATTTATTTGCCAAAATTGGGGTGACGCGATCGCGTGGATGGCCATATGGGTGGGAATGGGTGGGAAAGTGAATTTGAATTTTGAAGGTAGGTGGGGTGTATGGGGAAGAGTGGATAGATGTGAGTGGTGAATGAAAAACAGAAGGGATGACCATGAATGGAGAGAGAGAAGGTGAGGTATGTGGGGATTCTGTGGGGTCCACAGATCCTGAGATGATCTTGTGGGGTCCACAGATCCTGAGGTGTCAATGATTTACATCCCTGTACCAATGAGGCATGTAAAATGCCTTTGTATACAATTTTGGCATTTGAACACCGAGGTGATGCATGTTCTGGGCGTTCAACGCCCATGTGCAGCATGTTTCTGGTGTTGAACGACAGTTCCATGCTTGTTTCTGGCGTTCAACGCCAGCTCCATGCTCTGTTCTGGCATTGAACGCCAGCCAGATGCTCCTTACTGGCGTTTAAACGCCAGTAAGTCCTTCCTCCAGGATGTGATTTTTCTTCTGCTATTTTTTATTCTATTTTTAATTTTAATATTTTTTTCGTGACTCCTCATGATCATGAACCTAATAAAACATAAAAGAACAATGAAAATAAAATAAAATTAGATAAATAAAAATTGGGTTGCCTCCCAACAAGCGCTTCTTTAATGTCAATAGCTTGACAGTGGGCTCTCATGGAGTCTCACAGGTGATCAGGTCAATGTTAGGACCTCCCAATACCAAACTTAGAGTTTGACTGGGGGGGCTCTGTTTGACTCTGCATTGAGAGAAGCTGTTCATGCTTCCTCTCATTACCAAATAACTTGGCATTTAGCTTCATGATGGCTCCTAGATATTGAGCAACTTGCTCTCCAGTTACATCTTCATCCTCTTCAGAGGAAGAATAGTCTTCAGAGCTCATGAATGGCAGAAGAAGATTTAATGGAATCTCTATTGTCTCTATATGAGCCTCAGATTCCTTTGGATCCTCAATAGGGAACTCCTTCTTGCTTGAGGGACGTCCCATGAGGTCTTCCTCATTGGGATTCACGTCCTCTCCTTCCTCTCTAGGTTCGGCCATATTGATTATATCAATGGCCTTGCACTCTCTTTTTGGATTTTCTTCATTATTGCTTGGGAGAGTACTAGGAGGGGTTTCAGTGATTTTCTTACTCAGCTGGCCCACTTGTGCCTCCAGATTTCTGATGGAGGACCTTGTTTCATTCATGAAACTTAAAGTGGCCTTAGACAGATCAGAGACTAAATTTGCTAAGTTAGAGGTGTTCTGTTCATAATTCTCTGTCTGTTGCTGAGAAGATGATGGATAAGGCTTGATATTGCTGAGCCTATTTCTTCCACCATTATTAAAGCCTTGTTGAGGCTTTTGTTGATCCTTCCATGAGAAATTCGGATGATTTCTCCATGATGAATTATAGGTGTTTCCATAAGGTCCACCTATGTAATTTACCTCTGCCATTGCAGGATTCTCAGGATCATAAGCTTCTTCTTCAGAAGATGCCTCTTTAGTACTGTTGGATGCATTTTGCCATACATTCAGACTTTGAGAAATCATGTTGACTTGCTTAGTCAACACTTTGTTCTGAGCTAATATGGCATTCAGAGCATCAATTTCAAGAACTCCTTTCCTTTGAGGCGTCCCATTATTCACAGAATTCCTCTCAGAAGTGTACATGAACTGGTTATTTGCAACCATGTCAATAAGTTCTTGAGCTTCTGCAGGCGTTTTCTTTAGGTGAATGGATCCACCTGCAGAATGGTCTAATGACATCTTAGAGAACTCAGATAGACCATAATATAATATATCTATCATGGTCCATTCTGAAAACATGTCAGAAGGACATCTTTTGGTCATCTGTTTGTATCTTTCCCAAGCTTCATAGAGGGAGTCACCATCCTTTTGTTTGAAGGTCTGAACATCCACTCTAAGCTTGCTCAGCTTTTGAAGAGGAAAGAACTTAGCCAAGAAGGCCGTGACCAGCTTATCCCAAGAGTCCAGGCTATCTTTAGGTTGTGAGTCCAACCATGTCCTAGCTCTGTCTCTTACAGCAAAAGGGAAAAGCATGGGCCTGTAGACTTCAGGATCTACTCCATTCGTCTTAACAGTCTCACAAATCTGCAAGAACTCAGTTAAAAACTAATAAGGATCTTCAGATGGAAGTCCATGAAACTTGCAGTTCTGTTGCATTAAAGCAACTAATTGAGGTTTCAGCTCAAAATTGTTTGCTCCTATGGTAGGAATTGAGATGCTTCTGAAATCACCTAGCATTCTCCTTGCATTATTGTTGTTGGGTTCGGCTGCCATCTCCTTCTCTTGTTTGAAAATTTCAGAAAGGTTGTCTCTGGATTGTTGTAATTTAGCTTCTCTTAGTTTCCTCCTCAGAGTCCTTTCAGGTTCTGGATCAGCTCTAACAAATATGCCTTTTTCCTTATTCCTGCTCATATGAAAGAGAAGAGAAAAAGAAAAGAAAGAGGAATCCTCTATGTCACAGTAAAGATGTTCCTTATTGTTAGTAGAAGAAGAAAGGGAATAAAGAAAAGAGAATGAATAGTCTGGATAAAGAGTAAAGGTAGGGGCAGTGAATTGAGATGAAGCGAGGTGAAGAGAAGTGTTAGTAAATAAATAAATAAATAGAATAAGAGGAGAGATAGAGAATTTCGAAAATAATTTTGAAAAAGTAGTTAGTGATTTTCGAAAATTAAAGATAAGATATAATTAAAATTAAAATTTAAAAAAATTAATTAATTAAAAAGAATTTCTGAAAAAGGATGAGATATTTTCAAAAATTAGAGAGAGAGAAATAGTTAGGTGGTTTTGAAAAAGATAAGAAACAAACAAAAAGTCAAATAGTTAGTTGAAAAAGATATTAAAGTCAAATTTGAAAAGATAAGAAGATAAGAAGTTAGGTAAAATATTTTGAAATCAAAATTTTTTTTGAAAAAGATAAAATTTTGAAAAAGATATGATAAAAGATAAGATAAAAAGATAAGATTTTTAAGAAAAAGATATTTTGAAAAAGATTTAATTTTTAAAATTAAAATTGATTACAAGAAACTACAAGATAAGATTCTAGAACTTAAAGATTGAACCTTTCTTAACAAGAAAGTAACAAACTTCAAATTTTTGAAATCAATCACATTAATTGTTAGTGTAATTTCGAAAATTTTGAAATGAAATTAAGAAAAAGATTTTTGAAAAAATATTTTGAAATTTTCGAAAGTAAAAAGATAAAAATGAAAAAGATTTGATTTGAAAAAGTTTTGAAAAGATAAGATTTTTAAAATTGAAAATTTGACTTGACTTGTAAAAAACAACTAATTTTTAAAATTTTTTGACCAAGTCAACCCAAAATTTCGAAAATTTGGAAAGAAATAAGGAAAAGATATTTTTTATTTTTGAATTTTTGATGATGAGAGAGAAAAACATAAAAATGACTCACAACATGAAAATTATGAATCAAAACTCATAATGCATGCAAGAACACTATGAATGTCAAGATAAACACCAAGAACACTTTGAAGATCATGATGAACATCAAGAACATAATTTTGAAAAATTTTTGATGCAAAGAAAACATGCAAGACACCAAACTTAGAAATCTTTAATGCATGGACTCTAACAAACGAAAAATGCATATGAAAAACAACAAACAACACAAAACAAGAAAACATCAATATCAAACAAGAAGACTTGTCAAGAACAACTTGAAGATCATGAAGAACACCATAAATGCATGAATTCTCGAAAAATGCAAGAATAATTTTTAAAGCATGCAATTGACACCAAACTTAAAAGTTGACTCAAGACTCAAACAAGAAACACAAAATATTTTTTATTTTTATGATTTTATGATTTTTTTTGTATTTTTATTATTTTTTTCGAAAATATTCTTTAGAAAAACGAAAATAAAGAAAATTTTTTTGAAAATTTTTTTGAAAACTTTTTGAAAAGAAAATTACCTAATCTGAGCAATAAGACGAACCGTTAGTTGTCCATACTCGAAGATTTTGATCAAGGAATCCAAGAGATATGCGCCTGGCCTAAGGTAGAACGGAAGTGGTTGTCAGTCACGCGCGTTCATAGGTGAGAATGATGATGAGTGTCACGGATCATCACATTCATCAAGTTGAAGTGCAACGAATATCTTAGAACAGGAATAAATCGAATTGGATAGAAAATAATAGTAATTGCATTAAAACTTGAGGTACAGCAGAGCTCCACACCCTTTATCTATGGTGTGTAGAAACTCCATCGTTGAAAATACATAAGTGAAAGGTCCATGCATGGCCGAATGGCCAGCCCCCATGATCTCAGAACTAAACGTCCAAAGATGTCTAATACACTAGTAAAAAGTTCTATTTATACTAAACTAGCTACTAGGGTTTACAAGAGTAAGTAATTGATGCATAAATCCACTTCTAGGGCCCACTTTGTGTGTTCCTGGGCTGAGCTTGATCCATCCACGAGCTAAGGCTTTTCTTGGAGTTGAACGCCAAGTTGTAACATGTTTTGGGCGTTCAACTCTGGTTCGTGACGTGTTTCTGGCGTTTGACTCCAGAATGCAGCATGGAACTGGCGTTGAGTGCCAGTTTACGTCGTCAAATCTCGAACAAAGTATGGACTATTATATATTTCTGGAAAGCTCTGGATGTCTACTTTCCAACTCCATTGTGAGCGCGCCATTTAAAGTTCTGTAGCTCTAGAAAATCCATTTCGAGTGCAGGGAGGTCAGATTCCAACAGCATCAGCAGTCCTTTGTCAGCCTCCTATAAGAGTTTTGCTCAGGTCCCTCAATTTCAGCCAGAAAATATCTGTGAGAATTGAGCTCGTCAAAAACTACCTAAAAATAATGCCAAAAAATGTATAAATTATCCGCTCATCAAAGACCCACACTTCGGGGCAATAAAATACTAAAGACAAAGGAAAACTACAAAGAATTGAGCTCGTCGCCAGTAACAACATCCTCGGCTTAGGCAGAAGGAGTTGGGTTATACTCTGAAATCGGCACAGCTGGAATAGGGCCAGTTGGAGAAGGAGGGAGCTCGATATTGACGACCTTGGGAAGAACCTTGGGATTCTGGGAAGTCTGACTGATCTCTGCCCCCGAAGTCTTCGGGCACGGCAAAGGAACCTCCTCATCATCCTTAGGAGCTGAGACAATCTTTCCGTCTACTACAACATTATTATCCTGGCTGAACAAGGAAAGGTCTGCCTTGGGAGCAGTGATTTGGATCTGGGCCTTCAGGTTATCAAACATCTCATCCATTCCTTCAGCCACAGACTCCTCAAGAATTGCATACTTGTCTTGGGCCTTAGCCAGCTCCTCCTCAAGGTCAAGTCTTTCCCCGAAAATACGGGTATAGCACTCATCTACCTTCTTCTTCAGTCCCTCCGACATGGCCAAGACCACTTCCGCCTGTTTCAGCTTGGCCTAAGTTTTACCCAGGTTAGACACCAGTGCATCTCTCTCTTTCTCAAGCTCCCTTTTTGTCTCCTTCAAGGAAGCCACCTCAGCCCGAGAAGCCACCAAAGAGCTGTGAGTGGTGCTGAAAGGAGTCTTCTCTAACTCCCTGTCCAAGGCAGCACACACACCTGCCATCCGAATTTCGCCTCAGGCCAGGAGCTGAAGGTGGTTTTGGATAGACACGTCATCCATGCTAATATGGCTATAAGGGAAAATATTCTTATCACTCTAGGAAAGTTTGTCAAAACCCTAATCATATATACTATCCCTATCAGAAGTCTTCTACCTTTTGGGAGGGGGTTTGGATGAAGAAGGAGGAGGACGGGTCACAGCACTGTCCGACGTAGAGAGCGGGGAATTGGCCAAGATGCAGGGACGGGTATAATCTTCCACAAAAAAGAGGTGCCCGAGGCTGACTTTGTAGGGGAAGGTCAGGCAGCAGTATCACTAGCTTCTTTTAATTGAATATCCCGAGCCGCAACGTTCTTTCTAGTGGCCCGAAGTGTCTTCATGGAAGCAGATTTAGGTGCCATTCTTTCTGTAATACAAAAATAAAGGTACATTAGTCATCAACACAAACTCACAACCACAATTCATAAGCAAAAGGTAAGCGAGCTACCTAACTTGGACCGAAGTTGATTGGGATCCTCTAAAATTGTTTTGGTGTCTAAGTAAGGAGTCCGGCCCCATCACTCTTGAAACAATCCAACTACACTCTTCTCGAACTCATCTAAGTCATCTACATTATATTTGGCTATCATTGGTTTTTCTTTCCAATATAATGGGAAACAGGGTTCATTATTCTCATCTAAAAAGAAAGGTCGGGTATCCTCAATAGCTCGAATTTTGAAAAAGTAATTTTTAAAATCATGAAAGGACTCATCAAAAATAGAAAAAATCTTCCTATCCTGGACAGCCTGGAAAGAAATCCAACCTAATTTCTTGGAAGAATTAAAAGGTTTGGTCAACACGAAAAGATAGAAAAATACTTTTAGGGAAGGTTGAACATCCAGCTCCCAATAAAGGAGTTGGTATATTTTCAAAAAAGCCCTTAAGTTTGGGTGTAGTTAGGTAGAGACAACATTACAAGTCTAGAGGACATATATCTCAAAATTGAAAAAAAGAAGCCTAACGTCTAGCTGAGTGAAAAAACAATCATATGCGTAAAAGAAAGGGTGTTCCGACTTATCAAAAAGGGGAAAAACATACCCTCTCCTCGGGATCAGCTACAACTATCTCATAATTTTTCTCATCCTCCCGACTTTCACACAATCTATGGTTCCTACAGAAGGTCTCAACATACTTACTATCAATAACAGAAACGGGAGTAAAAACAGAAATATCTACCCAGGTCAGATGAGAGGGAACTTTGGTAGGCATGTTGTGAATAACAAATTGAGACATAAAGCTATACCTACAAATGCAACAAACAAATTGTCACAAAGAAATCAACACATATAGCTACTTAACCCTTACCTCTTGTGTTGCTTAAGCCATTAAATTTGTTCCTAACCCCCTCTTGTAACTTTCCTGAAGTTTCTTTTCGGTTATGGTCTCCTTTCTTGACCCAAATTCGGCCAGCTTTTCTACTCCACCTCTTGTGTTTTTCTTGCTCAATTTGGTCACATTCTTGGATGCTTGTGGCTGGAATTTGAAGAGAGTTGATATGAATGTGGGAAGAATGAATGAAAGTGGTGTGGTATTCTTGAATTTGGAAGAGGAACATGATGAGCATTCAAGTGTTTTGGCGAGTTCTCCCTTACTCACTCTCTTTAGCCACTCTCTCCAACTCTCCTTTTTCTTTTATTAGTATATGAGACTATTTAAGTGCAACGGATAGTGGATTAAAGAGCTAGGTGGCATTTGTTAACTTGCATGCAAGCTTGCATTAATTACATTCTCATGAATCATCAATTTTGGCTTGCATGCATGAGGAGGTTTAGACAACACATTGAAAAAAAAGAATGAGGTGGTGCTAACCTTGATTAGCTCCCTTGGTTTGGTTAATTGTGGTTTATAGTGGATTAGTGGTTCAGTTGGTTTGGTACGGTTCAAGCTCGGTTTAATTAAGTGGTGGGTTAATTTATTATATGGTTTTATAAGTCTTGGGTGAAGATAGTTCTTCATTGGTTTAGCCGAATCACTAAAGAAAAGAAGGATACGGTTTAATAATTAAACCGTAAGATTACTATTGATCAAACTGTATCGGTTTGAACAACTCGTATCGGTTTGAACAACCGGCAATTGAGATATTAGTCGCAGAGAGTATCTCAAATTTAGATCAAGCTTAGAATGTTCTACTAAGCTAATTCAGTTAAGAAAAGCTATTAGTAAAGATTTCATAGATGAATTTAATTTGATGGTCAAATTTATCGTTATCGGTATGATTTTCAGCTTAGGACACGCTTTTATCTCTCACGGTATATCTATTCTTTTCACTTATTCAGTCTAAATCTACCTTATTATTTTATGATGAGGTGATTTTCAAATATTTATCGAATTTTTTATCACAAAATTTTCGAAACTAATTCTGTGAAAAATCGGGGTGTTACACTTCTAGCTTATAATATATTCCATAATGTGACACATTTTGACACTAAATTAGTACAGATTCTCCATTTGGACTTTATCAGCTGCAATTAAACGGTGATTGGCTAGAACGAGATATACAAATTGTAAAGGAGCTAGTTTACCATTGTGACCTTCAACAAAACATGATACTTTCTATCTCCCTCACTAATAATTAAGCTTAACTTTAAGCCGCGCTAGACACTTAGTTTACGAGATTGACCTTGCCTCCCTTATTCTGTTGTTTAAATTAAGATACCTCTTATTTCTGCATTTTTTTTTATTGTATACAGGTTTTTTACAAATAATCATGCCATCCTTATTTCTAATGACGTCATCCTTTCTCATAACAAAACCATGTCAACTAGCATAAGTATTATAAAATTAGCAAGCTTCATCATCTAGCTAAACTCGAGATTCTAAATGTGTTCCACCATTAAATCTACAATTCTTTTAACATCAGTTGTATCTTTATTGTTGCTAGTAACATCTAATAAATCTTCATCATCTGAAATAATTGAAATCATCACCCAACTAGTTGTTCGGATGATTTTTTAACATTATTTACGTACGTAGATATTATTTTTCACCTAGCACAATCAAACACATGGTGAATTAAACTTATAGTAATTTATTGAGTTATTTATTAAAACTTAAATAATTCATAATAAAAACTTATTTTAAAAAATATGCATAAATTACAAATAATAAGTTATAGCATCAAACTCGATGGCATTTTTACCCATTATTAAACCTTATTATCAGTAGTTTTACAATTAAACTTTATCAAGTTTATTTGTCTGGTTTAATTTGATGATGGTGTTCCATCAAATAGATATATATCTATGGAAATGATTTATTCCACTTTAATTAAAGTAAAGAAATTACTCCAACTATTAAAGTATTATTGAGTTTTCCTTGATCAATATTTTTTTCACTATATATAGATTAATAGTTGGAAAAAATGAGGCACGGAAAGTTTAGTGTTAACTTTGAATAATGAAATGTATGTGACTAATTATCTTTGTTTATAGTCTATAGTCTATACATATATAAGAGGCCCGCATACATGAATTGCTACAACACTATTCTTGAAACAATGCATAAAAGAGTACTTTGACTAAAAAATTAGACCCTTCATGAAAACTAAGAATCTCACATTTATTTATATTTTTTAATTGTGTTAGTTAAAGTAGGGATATAGTCATATAGAGAATGAAAGTTCAGGTTGTGAATTACACTAAATTTCCTAAGCACTTCTTACAACGAGAAAAAAGAAGAATATAAATGACAACATGCTCACAACACTATGATAGAAATTATGAAATCCCTGGTCTTA
>NC_029774.3:35685352-35686139 GCF_000817695.3 Arachis duranensis
TGGTCTTAGTTTTTTTTTTTTTTTAGAAAGTAGATAGATATAATCAAAGATTTGATATTGATTTAAACTATATGACATATTATCATTATTTAATTGAATTGCAACTTTCATATAACCAGCATGTGAAAATCTTCTTTGTTTTCCAAAATTAAAAGAAAATGTTCCATAAGTGTAAAAACCTTCATGGAAAGAGGGAATTAAAAAGGACAATCACGACAGTTGATCACAAACTCAAAATATTTCACTTACATTTTTTCTTTTTTAAATGAGAATGTAATAAAAACTAAGAATACATGAGGATCTTTCACTGCATTGAAACAAAATTAACAAAAAATTTAATTTTCATCACAATAAAATCAAGGAACATACCTCCAGTACAAGTCTAACTTATGAAAAAATTAAAACAAATTGAAGTCTCTTATGGGTGGTGGATCATGGAGGCAGTCGAAACACTCCTCACGGCGCGAATATAATGAAGTGTAAATTAAAATCCTAGTTTTATTTAGTAAATATGGAGGCAGTCAAGACATTCCTCACGACACAAAGAAAATAAAATATAGAGCCCTACCTTCATTTAATACATATAGCTTAAATTCTTTTGCAAAATGGCCTTACTTAATATATTATATTCAGGTACATGATTTAGACTCTCAATGCAAATAAGATACAATATAAACAATTGAATGAATACTCATTAATGATATTTGACATTTTCACTTCACGCATGGTCAGAATTTATACACGTTGTCAAGGGTGTGTTACTCGTGCTTTTATTGTGGGTATGGAA
>NC_029774.3:35686261-35688373 GCF_000817695.3 Arachis duranensis
GGTGTGTATATATATATATATATATATATATATATATACTTTGTAAAGGTGCTCATATGCTCATAAATCAATAGTGTTCATTGTCAAAACCGTGGTTTATTTTTTTTATAGGATATTATTAGTAAGAACATTTTCTTGTTACTTGCATTAGTATAAACTTTACAATGTAATCTACATATATATAATGTACCTAGATCTCTTTAAAAATAATAAATAAATAAAAGAAATTACATCTAAGAAATCAATACAAGCTCAACGTGATGCTACTTGTTCAATCTAATAATTTAGTTTGGTACAAAATAAAACGAAATGAACGAAATAAATCAAACAATGCTATAGAAGGCAAAGTTAGTTGTCTGATCATTCTGCATATTGCAATTCTAGCGAGACATTCCCGGGGCAACCTGTGGAGGCACTACGTAGGTTGTCATCATGACTGGGTCTTGGCCTTCCCAACCTATGTTTGGATATAATCACATATATACAAGTTAAATTATTATTTATTTTGATATATGATGAATAATTAATAATAACCATAATTATAATTACCATTTCTAGGTTTCCATCCACGATGTTTAAGTTCTCTGTATTCTTGGCAAAGAGCACAATAACCACACCAGCAATGTACACAACAGTCCTTGCATGGTGTTTCTTTTAAACCGTACATGCCTCTTAGTTTGTTTCTGTATATGTGAGAATATAAGCACACACATCCAAGTTGTCCAATCACATAGAACAATATGCCTGAGACAAGGCAAGCTACAAAAAGGAAGCGATCGATAGTGACGATTTATATAATTAAGTAATATTAAAATGATAATGGATTATTAATTAATTAATTAAGGTTTCCTTACATGGTCTCCCTCTGTCTATGATTTCAGCATTCCAACCAAACGTGAAACATGGACAGCACAAGGTGAAACAGCCTTCATGACAAAATGGAAAGAAAAGAAATAATTAATGTGTAATGATGTGTGAGTATTAAGAGATGATGTGAAAAATTAAATGTGCGTGTGGATCTCTAGCTAATTAGTTCATTTAACAAAAAAGAAGCAAAACGATAAATACAATATCATGGTGATGAGTTGATGAAAGAAAGAGCTTACAAATTCCAGGTTCTTTACAACAATCGCATAAACCCGTAGACCATGCTCCAGGTGGTGGGGGTGGGGGTGCAAACATTCCAGGTTGATGCATTGTACTGATGGCTATGCACTAAGGTCTTAATAATTTAATTAATTTTTGTATAGCTTATATCAAACGAAATTAAAGATAGAGAGTAGAAGTTACGAACAAATAACATATGATGTATCAATGTATCATACACTACTGCTAGATCATGCGATTACTTTGTTCTTCTCCAAAAAGTAGTATAGCAAATTTGTTGTAAAAGTAGAATAGTGATCCTTTTAATATGTTGAGAGTTTTTAAGATCAATATGCTAGCTAGGCGTTGTTGTCCATTGGAAGTCCCTCTATCAAGCCAGAAAACAAGCAAATATTCCCACGTTGGAGCCACTCATTGATGATTATTTTTGTGCCGTTCATAATTTAATTTTATTTATGTCTCAGTGTAAAATAATTATGGATATTAGGCGAAAAAATCTTTGACTAAATTAGCATTTCGACGTAGGGTGTGTGATGCACTCGTTAGTGCACCATGTGCCAGTTCAATCTTGGCCATTTGTTGATGTATGTTGGATGATTGAGATTGTTTGATTTCATGACCACTGCGGGGGCGGCAACAAACAACAGCGTCACTCTAAAAATCACCTAAGTTGGTGGATCAAGCCACCATTAAGCAGAAGGACTGTCAAAAGCCACGTTGGAGACATCGTCTCTACTGGAGATGTTAGTGGAGAATGTATATACACTCTCAATTTTTTAAATTATTTTATCGAGTGTGATCTTTTAAAGTATTCATGGTCTTCTTTTCCATATTTTATTTTAGTATCGTCTAAAGAGTCTATGATGAGAAATCACATTTAAAGAATTGAAAGGAAAAACAGAGAAAATCCATTAATAAGTGGTATATTAAAGCCGTTGATCAAAGTCGTAGACTTCAGACTTCGAGCATGGAGTTAGCATGGTGTGGACGCTCTCGATTTCGTAC
>NC_029774.3:35688438-35697888 GCF_000817695.3 Arachis duranensis
CGCGCGTGCATGCATGCATGTCTTCCTTTTTCTCGGATGAACCAGAAACGGCAATCTCTGTACCTTTCGTGGCATCCTGTGTTTCGTCGCATCGCAAGCACTTTGTGACAGTCTCAGAGCTTCCCCTTCTCGGCGTCTGCAGAAGGACTTTGTGAAGTTGGTGGAGGTGTTTTACAGCTCTCCCGTCGTCGATCTTGCGCTTGAGGTCGAAACTCAAACTCCTCGCAAGTGAATACCAGATGAAAAAGGTTGCAATTATTGCGCCTATCTTCCTTGTGCTCGTCGTGCCGCTTCTATTTCCTGTGCTCACCGCACTGCCTTCCACGTCGTCATGCCGCCTTTATGTCCCACTATTCTGATCTTCTCTTTTCTATCCTGATTTTGACATATATTTAATCAGATTATTTTTGGTATTATTGTTGTTGTTGGTAAAAATTTGTATGGTGTTATGAGATTGTTATTGTTATTATTATTGAATCTGATTTATGCACTATTGTTGTTGTTGGTGGCAAAGTTGTAGTGGTGAGATGAAAGGTGGGGGTGAGGTTGAGTTAAGACCGAAGGGAAGACTTGAAATACAAAATTTTGAACATTTTAAAAATAAAATGTTATTAAAGTTTTAATTTTAATTTTTAAAATTTTTTTTTCATATGTCCTATTTTTTGGAAATATTAAAGGGATTAGAAGTTTGTGTTTCAAGATTGAAATTTTAATTCTAATTTTTGGTTATCAAATATAATATTAAATCTCAGCCTTCTAATCTCAGTTATCAACCGCTACTTTAACGGCAACGGTTAAAAGGATTGATGGAAGGACAAACACAATTAATTCTAAATCTTAGCTTTTAATAACTAATTTGATTAAAAAAATTATTCGAGGACAAAATTGGTGAATGACCCATTTTTTAGGCACTAATTTGACTATTAACTCTATTTTTTAAATTGGTTCTTGAAAGATTCAACTAGTCATATTAGTTCCTAAAAGACAAAATGTAAGTCAAGTTGATCCTTCCATTAGTTAGATGATGACTTGTCAGGTATGGTAAGCCATATATTATCTGATATGTTGTAAATTTATTTAGAGTCAAATTAGTCCTTGAAAATACACAATTAAGTCATTTTTATCCCTAAAATTTTAAAAATTAATCAAATTAGTCCTTATATTAATCTTTCTTATTTTTTTCATAAAAATAAATTTTTAATATTTTTTAAAACTACTAATTTTAATATTACCTTTTTTAGACCTTAATAAAAAAATCTATTTACACAAAATCATAGAAATAATTAAATTATTATAAAGTTATTTTATCATTGTTATTCTTTAATTTATATGGTAGAACTCAATAATTGAAAAATCGATTTGTAGAATCACTCTTTGAATCTTAATATCTCAATGTAGTTTTTTTAATATTATTACTAGGACAATTTACGTAAATAAAATGTTTGGACTTCAATATTACACAAATACAACTTTTGAAATATGAAGACGCAAATGCAATTTTTCATATTTCTATATAAACCGCTACTACCGGAGAATGTAATCAACTATAGGTAGTCGCGGATTACGTGGTATGGCTGAAACACAAAAACCGCGACAGGCAATAACGGTTTCTGTTGAGGGTGAAACGTGCGTAAACCGCTAATGGCAGTAGCAGTTTCTGTGAATGGGAACGCATGCATAAACCGCTGGAGGCAGTAGCAGTTTACATTAAGGGTGAGTGCCTATATAAATCGTGAAAGGCAGCCGCGAGTTCCTCATTTGGAGTGGATTTTCAATTTGGCTAGAGAGAGGAAATTCTCTAGAGAGGAAAGAGCACCTTGAGAGCGGATCCGAAGTATCTCAGCGTCGACCGCCATCTGCATATCATGGCAGGCAAACAAAGCTTGTACTGACTGAACGGTGTCGCCCATATTACCGGTGCCATTGTTGAAGAGGTCAATTTTTATTTTATTTTATTTTATTTTATTTTATTTTATTTTTCTTAGCATTAGCGCTTGTTAATTAGGAAAATGGTATGTATATAGTAGAGGAACTAGAATTTATAGGTTAACCATTATAGTTGAGTATTGGACTTGTGCATGTTAATTAAAAAGTCGATTTTTGTCGAAAGATGTGTGTGATACTCATAATCGATTATTAACCGTTTATTTAATTGTATAACCAATTTTTTAATTAATCAAAGAAATAAGTATTTAACAATTTGATATGATGATGGAATAATAGTTTTATATTGTTTAATTGTATAATTGTTTCCTTGTTTGGTGATGGTATAAGAAATTTCTTTGGTTTTATTAGATAAGGGGATTCCTTGTAGATAGTAGAATTTATCTGCTTCATGTATATTTTTTATGTTGGATGCAGCTAAGTAGGTATATTTACAGTGTGAGGTGGCAACAAAATATGCCCATGCATGATAAGATCATCCCTTACTTAGAAAGGGCTGGATTGTACCACTTGGCCAGACTAAACAGCCGCTGGTTCTAGTTGGACGAACCCTTGGTCAATGCGTTCATTGAGAGGTGGCACCCTGAGACACACACCTTTCATATGCCCTTTGGATATGCCCTTTGAAGAGTGCACAATGACATTGCAAGATGTGGCGTTTCAGCTTGGGTTTTCTGTCGATGGGGAGGCTGTGAGTGGTTGCTTGGGCGACCGCGCGGATTGGAAAAGCACAAGTGACGCGGAAGCGTGGACGACACGAACGCGTGGCAGGGAAAAACGCGAATGACGCGTCCGCATGGATGACGCGATCGCGTGACGTGCGCGATCTGCAGAATTACAAAAGTCACTGGCAAAGATTCTGGGCCGCATTTCAACCCAGTTTTTGGCCCAGAAACACAAATTAAAGTCAGAGAACTTGCAGAGACTCATCATGCTCTCATAATTCATAATTTTAGTTTTAGATGTAGTTTTTAGAGAGAGAGGTTCTCTCCTCTCTCTTAGGATTTAGGTAGGATTTTTAGAAATTAGGAATATTTCATCTTCATCTCAGGTTCAATGTTCTTTTTATTTATTTTCTCTTTTATTTTTATTTACTTTGATGCTTTCATTTGTATCTGAATTGTGTTGCCCAATTGGCTTATGAACTTTCCATGTTATGATTGATTTTCTTATTTAATATACATTACTGAGATGTTTTCAGATAAATGATTTTAATTTAGATTTCTACCTTTTGGCTCTGGTTGATTGATTGGTGACTCTTGAGTTATCAAACTCATTGTTGATTGAAAATTGGAATTCTTCAAGAATTGATTCGAGATCCAATAACTCTAACTTTTCCTAAGGAAAGACTGGGACTTGAGGATTCGAATTAATTCATTCACTTGACTTACTTTCATAGTTAGAGGTTAACAAAGTGGGAGAAAAATCAAATTCTCATCACAATTGATAAGGATAACTAGGACAGGACTTCCAGTTCTCATACCTTGCCAAGAGTTTATTTTACAGTCAATTATTTATTTTACTTGTCATTCATCATAATTGTCCTCATTCTTAAAACCCCCAATTTACAAACTCATAACCAATAATAAGAATATACCTCCCTGCAATTCCTTGAGAAGATGACCCGAGATTTAAATACTCGGTTATCAATTTTAAAGGGGTTTGTTACTTGTGACAACCAAAACTTTTGTACGAAGGGATTCTTGTTGGTTTAGAATCTATACTTACAACGCAATTTTATAAAATTCTTTACTAGCAAAAATCCTAACGTCAAAATGGCGCCGTTGCCGAGGAATTGCAAACGGGTGCCTTATTATTGGTTATTGTAAATATTTTTTAAAAAAAATTTCCTTTTTTGTTAGTTTTTGTTTTTATTATCTCTCACTACTATGAACTCTCACCCCTTTGGCTATGAGTCTGGTTATAATCATGTTGTAGGAAGAGGAGATTATAATGACAACATGCACCATGGTTGGAACAATTAAAGATGGCAGGAGCCACAAGGATTTGATCAACCCTCTTGGCAACAACCACCTCCAATGGCCTATCAACAACCATTCTGTGATGCATATCGAGGCAATGTCTATGGTGAGCACTCTTTTGACTACCAACAAGACCCACCATATGCCTATGAACCCCCTCCTCCTCAATATAATTTTGAACCACCATACTCACAAGCTCCTTTCCACCAAACACCTCCGTATGACCCTAATCCATATCCACCATACCAACCACCTTATGAGCCAAATGGACCATACATAGAACCACTACCGCGATATACACCATCTCCTTATCATTATCAAAATGAACCCTCCTATCCACCCCAAACCTCCATGAAGAAAGTATTTGCCGATTTAAACTCTACTATACAAGCACTAGTCACCCAAATCAGACCACCGAATACCTTCAACAATCAACCCTCAAGCTCTAGTGCACTTTCTTTTCAACCATATAATGATCTACCCATTTCATCACCACCCATCCCATCACCACCATCCATGAAAGAGCACCCACATCCATCAATCCAAGAGCAAGATGATCCCAGTTATGCTATTGAAATGGAACAAGAGTCAAGGGATCGTCTCAAGGAAACAGTAGATCAATTTCATGCAACCCTTCATCAATTGGAGCAAGCAATAAATCAATTACCTTCTAGACGTTTGGACACTCAAGGAACCCCCATGGCTTCATGTGGAGAATCTAATGAAGAACGTAGCATGAAGGAGACACTAGAAACTTCAGTGGACAGTAAGAAGCATGACTTTGTACTGGAACAAGTGGAGGAAGCCATAATTGTTAAAGAGGAAGAAGCGGTTGCAGACTTAGGAGATGTAGAACCTCCATGGAAAATTCAAGTCACAAAGCCTCCTTCCAAAGTATTTGAAATTGATGTTGAGGAGGGTGTACAACCTCCAAGGCATGTCATAATAGAAGACTTGGAAGAGGTTAATCAAGAGATGGAGATTCAAGAAAAAGAGGCACAACCTCCCATGCCCTTGGTGTGCAATGAAGAAGAGTTTGAATTAGAAGAAAGCTACCAAGAGGAAAAGGTTGAAATCAAAGAAGTTTGCAAAGAGGTGGAAGTTGTCAAAGAGCACAAGGGAATGGAGCTTGCAATTTCATTAAAAATACCTCCCCCTAAGTTGCCATCATCCTTCACAACATTCAAGTGGGTAAAATTCATATCCCTTAGCTTTCTAACCCCACTTGAATATGGGCTACTAGAGACGGATGGTCAACTTAGAGCTCTTTGTGGCATTAAGAGTAAGAGGAAGGTGATAAGATTTATCCTGCAAGGTTCAACATGGTTGTGTGCTCAACATTTAAACGCAAAGGTTGGTTTAGAGCTCAACTGAATGGGACTAGGAAGTTGTCTGGCTTATTCAGTGAGAATTCAGACTGTTTGCCACCCGGATGGAACAATATTGCTCAACAAGAAGACGGGTGCAAAAGCAAGATTTGGGACCCCAGAATTCAATCTAGAAATCAACACTCTTGGGGCCTTGTCACTTACTTTAACTTGCTTGAAGGCTTTCTGCGCCTTGTTTGGGACCCCGGAGGCTACTGGAACTCCAAACATTGGTGGAGATTCCTGGATCAGTACAAGCATAAATCACCATAACAGGGAGCTCACCAAATGTCCAACTTAAGGACTTTAACTAAAAGTGCTAAGTGGGAGACAACCCACTATGGTATGATCGTTCTTTTTCAATTTATTCTATTTCGTTTTGTTTGTTTTCAAGTTTTATTTTATTTTTCATTGAACCTGGAATTACTCATAACATTCATATTAGCATTACATTCTGCATACTGCATTATTAAAAAAAAAAGGCACGCACGCGACGCAGCAGCGTCGCTGACGCGTTCGCGTTGCATGTGCGTTGCGAAGAAGAGAAATCGAACAGAGAGTCACGCGAGAGCGTGGCTGGAGGCGTGCCCGTGGCATAAATCGTCCCACGCGACCGCGTCATGTGGAACTTTGGCCTCCCACGCGACCGCGTCACCCACGCGGCCGCGTGCCATGAAAATCGACGTCAAACAGGTGCATGGCCGAAAGTTGCGCTGGAATTGGGCTGGACTCGTACTAGAAGCCCAAGCCCTTCCACGCGAACGCGTCTCCCACGCGGCTGCGTCGTCTTTCAAAAAGGCCATCCACGCGATCGCATCACCCACGCGACCGCGTCACCCAGATTTTTGGCAAATGCAATTCCAACAGAGAGTTGTGCGAATGCGAGGCTGCACTCGCGCCACTAGCACAAATCAAGTGACGCAATTGCGTGACCCACGCATCCGCGTCACCTGACCTTATTGCGCAACACGCGGCCGTGTCACCCACGCGCCTGCGTCGCCAGCGTCGCACACCTTAACCTAATATGCCAAAATATTTTATCTTTTCTTCTCGAGTCCTCATTTTTCCTCCCTCCTTTCTTACTTCTTCTTCCCTTCTTTCCCTTCTCATTCTTCTTATCTTTCATTTTCTTTTACTTAATTGCATACTTTCATTCATTGCATTATTTTCATTGGTGTTGGAATTTTATTTGGGTCATTGTTTTTTTCTATATTTTTGTGGATTATTTGACAATTATATATTACTTTTTAAAGGGTTGCTTGTATGTTCAATTTAATACTTTCAAATAGCTTATTTACCGTGCATGCTATGTGTTTGTGAAAACGCCTGTATGGCATTGTGCACTATTTTTAAGATTTCTTTTAATCTACTACTATAAATGCCTATTTTTCACGAATTCCCTTTACTATTTTATTAATTAAATATAATTGTTAATACAAACATTATTGTTAGTTTCTCACGACTAACAATACATTAAAGCTTTTGATGCTTGATCTATGCTACTCATGCCCTTGCCGGTATGCTAATAAACATCTTGCATCCAATACTCCCCATGCCTTGCTATATTTTCATTGATGAACTGATCACATGGAATCGTGACCATGTCTTTCATTCACTATTCTTTACTTGGCATGATTATCACTCATACCGCCCTCCTCTTTGCTCCATTCCTTTGACTTCATGTCCCTTTCTCTTCTCCCTTTTTCAGGCTGGCCACCAGAACGGGTAAAGAGAAAGCTTCTACAACGAGCAACAGCTGAGGAGCCACAACACCCACCCACCTGTACATCTCAGCATGCACCGAGGACGGTGCAATCTTTAACTGTGGGGAGGTCGATACCGATCTCCACGGGTTAGTTAGTCCCTTCTCAACTCCAATTTTTGTTTTTCATTGTTGCATTTGCATGTTTGATTGCATGTTTTTTTTTGTGCATATTTTACCACTTGGTTAAAGTAATATTTTCTTTTTCAAGAAATTTTTATAGTATTTCACTAATTTGAATAAAATTTTTTGAAAAACTTGTTTGAAGAAATATTATTTTGGAACATAGTTTAGAGCTCGAACACACAAAACCAGTGAGATTTTGAGCCTATTTGATTGGTTGCATTTTATCAACCAATATTTTATTTTTAGTGTGTGTTTTTCTCTCTAAAATTGTGATCTTTGTCTTGCTTAATTCTATATTTCCATTGTTTGATGTATGCATAAACTGATATGATTGAGGCATTTGTTTCACTAAGCTTACATACCAAGATGGCCTTACCCTTTCATTATCCTTTGCAAACCAATTTGAGCCTAATATACCCATTTGTTCTTTACTCTAGCTCATTACTGACTCTAAGCGGAAAACAATAATGTCCTTAGTTTGAATCCTTGGTTAGCTTAGACTAGTAAAAGTGCTCATGATTTAAGTGTGGGGAAGTTGGGTTTGAAAATATTTGGTTTGAATAATTGGGTGTTGTATACTTTAGTGAAAATGTGCAAAATAATGGTTGAGCACATGTTATTGCATTCAATACTTTAATTATATGCATTGAAAAAAAAGTAAAAAAAGAAAAAGAAAAGAGCAATTAATAAAAGGGGACAAAATGCCCCAAAATAAATAAGTGAAATCAATGCATATGAGCTGTACTCAAAACTTAGAATGCATAAATATGTAGTAAACACAGTTGATGGAAAGTTAGATTTTGTATTTTAATTAAATGGATTGTCTTGAGTTAGGTGGAAAGTTTATGTTAATTAAGGATTCAGATTTTAGTCCACTTGGCCAAATACAATCCTACCTTGACCCTAACCCCATTACAACCCTTAAAAGACCTCTTGATTTGTGTATTGATGCATTAAATTTGTGTTGATTGTTAGATGAAGAGCAAGCTATAGAAAGCAAAATTAGTAGAAAATTGAGAGAATTGACCCTAGACACTTGAGAGTTAGAATAATATACAATACTAGTAAGGGTTCAGTGTTTAATTCTATGTTCCCTGCTTTTATGAGCTATCTTCTTCTTGCAAGTTATTTATATTGTATTTTGTGATTTGAATTTGTGAAATCCAGTTCATATTTATTCTTGAAAGATTTATTTACTTTTTCACCAAGTAGGTAGAATCATTTTAGCATGTAGTTGCATTCACATTCATAGGTTGCATTGTATGAGTCTTGCCTTTTCCCACTCATTTATTTGGTCTCCTTGAGTTTAGCATGAGGACATGCTAATGTTTAAGTGTGGGGAGGTTGATAAACCACTATTTTATGGTCTACAATGTGTTTAATTGTGTGGTTTTATCATGGTCTTTACCCACTTATTCATATAATTAGCATGCATTTATATTTCCTTCCTAAAATTATTACACGATTGAAAACATGCTTCTTTGGTCTTAATTTAGCTAATCTTAATCCTCTCTTATTACCATTCGATGCCTTGATCTGTGTGTTAAGTGTTTCAGGCTTTATAGGGCATGAATGAGTGAGAGATTGGGAAGGAAGTTTGCAAAAATGGAAGGAACACAAGAAATTGAGGAGATGACCAGCGAGAAGTGACGCGTACGCATCAGTGACGCGACCGCGCGGAAGAAAGGAATCCACAGTGACGCGGTCGCATGGCTCACGCGACCGCACTGATTGGAAAAGCACAAGTGACACGGAAGCGTGGACGACGCGAACGCGTCCGCATGGATGACGCGATCGCGTGACGTGCGCGATCTGCAGAATTACAAAAGTCGCTGGCAGAGATTCTGGGCCGCATTTTAACCCAGTTTTTGGCCCAGAAACACATATTAAAGTCAGGGAACTTGCAGAGACTCATCATGCTCTCATAATTCATAATTTTAGTTTTAGATGTAGTTTTTAGAGAGAGAGGTTCTCTCCTCTCTCTTAGGATTTAGGTAAGATTTTTAGAAATTAGGAATATTTCATCTTCATCTCAGGTTCAATGTTCTTTTTATTTATTTTCTCTTTTATTTTTATTTACTCTGATGCTTTCATTTGTATCCGAATTATGTTGCCCAATTGGCTTATGAACTTTTCATGTTAGGATTGATTTTCTTATTTAATATACATTACTGAGATGTTTTCAGATAAATGATTTTAATTTAGATTTTCTACCTTTTGGCTCTGGTTGATTGATTGGTAACTCTTGAGTTATCAAACTCATTGTTGA
>NC_029774.3:35697932-35702291 GCF_000817695.3 Arachis duranensis
CTATTAATTCATTCACTTGACTTACCTTCATAGTTAGAGGTTAACAAAGTGGGAGAAAAATCCAATTCTCATCACAATTGATAAGGATAACTAGGACAGGACTTCCAGTTCTCATACCTTGCCAAGAGTTTATTTTACAGTCAATTATTTATTTTACTTGTCATTCATCATAATTGTTCCTCATTCTTAAAACCCCCAATTTACAAACTCATAACCAATAATAAGAACATACCTCGCTGCAATTCTTTGAGAAGACGACCGGAGGTTTAAATACTCGGTTATCAATTTTAAAGGGGTTTGTTACTTGTGACAACCAAAACGTTTGTACGAAGGGATTCTTGTTGGTTTAGAATCTATACTTATAACGCAATTTTATAAAATTCTTTAATAGCAAAAATCCTAACATCAGCTGCCACCACCAAATAAGGTCAAGCAGATGACAGTCCACTTCACATGGTTCCATGAGAGGTTTCAGGTGTTACCAGCAGATGCGACCGAGGATATTGTTCGCATTTACGCGCGTGCCTACATCATGATGCTGTTATCCACTCAGTTATTCAGGGACAAGAGTGCGAACCTGGTACATATACGGTGGTTGCCATTTGTGGCGAATCTTGATGACATGGGGAGGTATAACTGGGGGGTCGGCTGCTTTGGCATGGTTGTATCGATGCATGTGTCGAGTGGCCAATAGAAATGTTACCCACTTTGTGGGTCCTCTCCAGTTGCTACAGAGTTGGATATTCTGGCGGTTTCCCATGCTTAGGCCCTCTGGGTTTGAGGTTTTTTTGTTTCCGTTGGCGTCCAGGTATTCTTTATTTGTTTGAAACTTGAAAAATATGATATGTCATGTTATTCCTCCATTTTATAACCGCTTACTATCGTTCAGATGGGCCGCATACTTACCTCCCAACGATGGCAAGGAACAAAGGGTTATAAATTATCGTCTTGCATTGGATAGGTTGACCACTCGCGATGTAAGTATCATTTCTATGCTGGTTAAATTAGTTGTTTGGTTTAGCATTATGAATATATGTATACATTTTGTGGTAACGTTTGATGCTGTTAAATTTTCAGATTGTATAGGAGCCCTACTCTGCCCTCGATGTACTTGCTGTGGTCCATCCTGAGATACTTACAGAGGAGCATTGTCGATTGTGGGGAGCGGTGATGCGGTATTTAGCAACCCACACTACTAACCGGCAAGTGCACCGGGTCGTACCAAGTAATACCTTACATGAGTAAGGGTCGATCCCACGAGGATTGATGGATCAAGCAACAATGATTGATTGATTGGCTTAGTTAGGAAAGCAGAAAAGGGTTTTGAGATATTCAAAAACTTTAAGTTCGAACTTAGAATATCAAAAGAAAAAATAAATAAGCTGGGGATAAAATATTGAGAAAACAGTTAAGGCTTCAGAGTTATCTATTTTTCCGGATTTACTCTTCTTACTAACTAATTTAATCATGTATGATTTAATTCATGGCAAACTATATGTGACTAGACCCTAATTCCTTAGACCTTCCTAGTCTCCTCTAAAATTTATTAACTGCCAATTCCTTGGTTAATTAAATCCAATTAGAAGGTAATGATCAAATTCCAGTTTATATGCCACAAAAATCCTAATTATCCAAAAATAAGGGGATTATATGTCACGTATCCCGTTAAATACAAACAATTAGAAATTTAGAATAATATATTTTCAAGCTGTTGTTCAAGTAAAGAGCTTTTCCAAGTTTTACAAGAACTCAATTAGAACATGGGTCATACTTCCGTTCCACCCAAATTCATAAAATAAAGAGCGAAAACAATTATTGAAAAATAAATCAAAACATGGATTAAATTAGAAAGATCAAACGAATAAATCCATACAAATAGACAGAGCTCCTAACCTTAACAATGGAGGATTAGTTGCTCATGGAATGCAGAATGTAAATTTGTATAGAATTCCCCAATAGAATCCCCCTAATGGAATGTCCTAATAGAAGAGAAGTCTCCCCTTTTTATAACTAATCCTAATTAATTTAAAATATAATATTTAAAATTAAGATAATATCTTTTCCTATTTAAAAATCAAATTTGAATTTAAATCAGAATTAACTAACTACTCCGCGTCTTTGTAACATGGGGACCACTTGGCTTCACTGGATTCGCGCCTAACTTGAGTGCTAAAATGGGGCCCAGAAATCACCCCATCATTTTCTGCGTTTTCTACACGTAGCGCATGTCACGCGTACGCGTCAGTCACGCGTACGCGTCGATGGTCTTTTCCGCAAGTCACGCGGACGCGTCGGTCATGCGTCTGCGTCGCTGTGCAATTCTTCAATTCAAGCATACGCGTCAGTCACGCACACGCGTCGCCATGGAAAGCTCCAAATCATGCGTACGCGTCAGTCACGCGTATGCGTTGCTCCTCGCTGCTATCTCCTTTAAATCTTGAGATGCAGAAACTCCATCAAATCCAGTTGAATGCTACCTAAAATAAACAATATTGCACAAAACTCAAAATAGCATCCATAGTGGCTAAAACATAATTAATTCTTAATTAAACTCAACAAATTAGATGCAAATTCACTAGGAAAAGATAGAAAAGATGCTCACGCATCACAACACCAAACTTAAAATGTTGCTTGTCCTCAAGCAACTAAAACTAATATAATCTTAGGATGTGAATTTGCATGAGAATGAGAATTCGATTAAGCTCGTGTCTCTTCTTATAGTGGGTTTTACAACTGCAATCCTGAATAGGTTTGGCATCTCACTCTCCTTTGAATCAGAAGAATGTTAATGTCATTCAGAATTTGAATCCGGATAATATTATAAATTCTCTAATCTTTTATATTTCAGTTTAATCCTTAAACACAGCAAAATTTACTTTAATTTATTTTTCTTTGGTGCTTTGCACCTTGAGCCTAGCCGTGACATTAAATGTTTTGTCTCAGAAGTTACTTGATACAGAAACACCACAAGCACTTAACTGGGGAACTCTCTTTGAGTCCTGATTTTTCTTTCAGATACTCCCAGACAGTGGTGCTCAAAGCCTTTGGCATATTCTGTTAAACGCACTTGGTCTCGACTCTAAGTGTTCTGTCTCAAGGATTACTTGACACAATCACACCACAAGCATATGACTAGGAAAACAACTCTTTAAGCTTTTAATCATGTCTGACATCCCTAGTCATTGATGCTCAGAGCCTTGGACCTTGCTTTTATTTATTAATTATTATCTATTTTTTTGTTGTTTCTTTTGCTTCAATGATTAAATTTTTGTTTATTTCAGAGAAGTCATAATAATTCTCTAAATTCCTGTTCCTTATACATCAACATTCCTTGATTCAAATTCAAATATGCACTGTTCATATCATGCATTTAGAATTACCATTAATACCACCATATTTAAGTAAATAAGACTATTTAAAATTAACTCAATTTCTCATGCAATACATCACTTCTTTTCTTTTCTCTTTAGATTCAAGTTCAGCGAGTGGTACATGAAACATCTTTTCAGCATTAAAGCAATTAAAAGAAAACTAAACTAGTCCTAAGATTCTAACTAATAAAGGATCATGCAACAATCACAACAAAATAGCAGAAAGCCGGAACATAACATAGAAAAAGAGGGGAGGAATAAAAAATGAAAGGAACTCAACCACCTTAGTTATCATAGCAGTCGCTTAATTCTTCATGTTGTGTTCCTCAGTAAAGATGATTCGCATCCCTTTTGTGCCAGGTAACCAGTAAGCGCAGCATCCAACAACACCAAACTTAAAGGTTTGCTTGTCCTCAAGCAAAGAAGAACTGAAAATAGAAGAGGCGAAAATTATTAGGAGAGAAAAATAAAAGGATAAAAGAATAAGAGAGAATTAAGATTGGGAGAGAGAGAGAATGAAAACTGCGCGGCGCAAGCGACGCGTACGCGTACGGCACGTGTACGCATGGGTTGCGCATTCTTCATAATGAGCATTAGTATCAGGCATGCGTCTGCGTGCCCAGGATTTTGTGCGATTCGCGCGAAGCCAGCCGCGCATCTGGGCGACTCTCTGTTCACATGGCTTGGGAGCCAATTTTTCATATGACGCGTTCGCGTCGTGCACGCGCTCACGTGGATGGCCATACGTGCAACTGACGCGAACAGTCACGTGTCCGCGTGCTCTAACTTGTGCTTTTAGCACACTTCCTGCCCCAAGCCAGCATAACTATTTGCCCAAACACTCCTTTACGTCAATTTTGTAGGTCACGTGTATGCGTCAATGATGCGCACGCGTCAATGGCAAAAAATTACAAACGACGCGCCCGCGTGGGGTACGCGTACGCGTGGTCATGTTTGTGCACCAAGCATGAGTCCAGCGCCATTCCTG
>NC_029774.3:35702363-35754680 GCF_000817695.3 Arachis duranensis
AATAGCTAAGGATACGAAATTATCGGGTTGCCTCCCGACAAGCGCTTCTTTATCGTCACTAGCTTGACGGTCAGCTCCTCTAAGGAGGAGAATTATAGGGGCTCAGCTCCTCACCCTTACTTTGAACTTCTTTCCTGTGTCTTCATAACGTAACTCAATATGCTCCAGAGAGAGGATTCTGATTACTGTATAAACCCATGCTGGATTACTGGTCAACACCAGCTTCATTCCTGGGGAGAAACCTTCAGTGGGGATCTTTTTGTTTCTCCATCCTCTGGGTACTTTCTTCTTTTTGGGAGCCTCGTCCTTGGTGGATGATGCATTCCCAACACCAAACTTAGGTTTGATGTCAGGAGGAATTTTATTGATTGTTACCAAGGGAGGTTTGAGCTGCAGATTCAGCTGTGTATCATCAGGGGGTTTTTGAAGGGTTGGATCAATAAGTTCAGTCTACATGCACCTCTCTTCTTCACTTGTTGGATGTATATCTTTGAAGACATGAAAAATCAGTTGCTCATTATTCACTCTAAGCACTAATTCACCCACTTCTACATCAATCAGAGCTCTTCCAGTGGCTAGGAATGGTCTTCCTAGAATTATAGAGGCATTCTCATCCTCCCCCGTGTCAAGAATCACAAAGTCTGCTGGGAGGAAGAATTTACCCACTTTAACCAAGATATTTTCCACTAATCCGTATGCAGGCTTCATAGATTTGTCCGCCATCTGTAATGCTATCTTTGTGGGTTGTGCCTCTTGGATTTGCAGCTTCTTCATCACAGATAAGGGCATTAGATTTATGCTTGCCCCCAGATCGCATAGGGCTTTCTCAAAGGTTGTGCTCCCAATGGTGCATGGAATTTGAAAGCTCCCTGGATCTGGCATCTTCCTTGGCAAGTTATTCTGAATGACAGCACTAAATTCCTTAGTCAGAACTACTGTCTCATCTTCCTTTAAACGCTTTTTCTTTGACAACAGCTCCTTCATGAATTTGGCATAGATAGGCTTTTGCTCCAAAACTTCAGCAAAAGGAATATTGATTTGTAACTTTCTGAAGATTTTCAAGAACTTTGAAAACTGCTTATCCTTGGTCTCCTTTTGAAGTCTCTGAGGATACGACATCTTAGGCTTATACTCAGGAGCCTTTGGCAGTGTAGGATAAGTGTCAAGAGAGTTTGGGAATGGGTTGTCTGCATGCTTTGGAGGGGCGTGCTCTACTTCTTCCTTCTTCTCCTCTGTAGCTTCTTTTTCAACTAACTCTTCATTGACCTTGGTCTCAGAGCCAGCTACTTTACCACTTCTCAATTGAATAACCTTGAAATCTTCTCCTGGGTTCACCACTGTATCACCTTGAAATGTATTTATAGACCTCTCAAGTATTTGCTTGCTCAGTTGGCCCACTAGGACTTCTAAATTTTTAATAGAGGCTCTGGTTTCCTGCATAACTTGTGCTTATGTACTTGCCACTTGTCCACTTATCACGGTGATAGCCTTGCATTCCTCTCTTGGATTTGGAATTGTGTTACCAGGAAGACTATTAGTGGTCCTCTGATCAATTTCAGTGGCTTTTGTGGCTAATCGACCCATTTGAATCTCCAGGTTCTTGATGGATGCTCTGGTTTCCTGTCTAAAACCTGTCAATATTGCTTCCAAATCATTGTTCTATTGGAAACCGCCCTGAGAATTATTGTTGAAGTTCTGAGGTCTCTGAGGTTGATCCCTCCATCCAAAATTTGGGTTATTCCTCCACTCCTGATTGTATGTCTTAGAATATGGATCATTGTTGGGATTTCTAGGACCACTCCCCATGTAATTCACCTGTTCAAAAGAGGGTTAAGTATAATTATAATTATCATTTTGCATAAAGTTACCTGCCATGTCATAGGAGACTTCCTGTGGTGGATTTTGGGTGTTGATAGCTGAGACTTGCATGCCACCCATCTGTTGAGTAAGTAGATTTATTTGCTGAGACATCAGCTTGTTTTGAGCAAGAAGAGCATTAATAGCTTCTACTTCTAACATGCCTCTCTTCTGAGGGGTTTCAGAGTTCACTGGATTTCTGTTAGATGAGTATAAATATTGGTTGCTAGCAACCAATTCAATAAGCTCAATAGTCTCCTCCGATGTCTTCTTCTTGTGCAATGAACCTCCTGCAGAATTGTCTAAGCACATCTTGGATATTTCACAGAAGCCTTCATAAAAGATATCCAGTTGAGTCCATTTGGAGAACATGTCTAGAGGGCATTGCCTAATCAGTAGCTTGTATCTCTCCCAAGCTTCATACAGAGTCTCACCATCCTTCTGTCTGAAGGTCTGAACCTCCATCCTAAGCTTAGTCAGCTTCTTTGGTGGGAAAATTTAGTGAGAAACTCAGTAACCACCTTGTTCCAAGTGTCCAAACTCTCCTCTAGCCATAGCTTTGCTCCATCCCTCAGAGCAAATGGAAAGAGCATGAGTTTGTACACATCAGGGTTTACTCCATTTGTCTTCACAGTATCACAAATTTGCAGAAAACTAGAGATAAATTGATTTGGGTCTTCGTGGGGAAGATCGTGATACGGGCAATTTTGTTGCACTAGAGTGACCAGTTGAGGCTTCAACTCGAAGTTGTTCGCAGTAATAGGAGGCATTACAATGCTCTTTCCATACAGATCTATAGTAGGAGCAGAGAAAGAGCCAAGTACTCTCCTTTGTTCATTCCCATTCGGGTTTGCCGCATTGGTATTCTCAGTGTTAGTCGGATCCATAGTGGATTCTGCAGCCTTATAAAGTCTTGCTTGTTGTAAACGCCGCCTGAAAGTCCTTTCAGGTTCAGGATCAAAGTCTAAGAGATGTTCTTCGTCTCTGTTCCTGCGCATAAACAACCAGAAAACAAAAAAGAATGGGAATCTCTACGTCAGAGTGCAGAGAATTCCCAGTGAGGTAACCTGTGTAAAGAGATAAAAATATTGAATAAAATAAATAAATAAATAAATAGAAAAAGTTAATAAATAGGTAACACCAAACTTAATTTCATAAATTAAGAAAGATATTAGTGCTATTTATTTATTTAAAATATATTTTTTTTTGAAAACTTTTTTCTCTTTTTTTTCGAAAATTTAAAAGCAAAATTTAATTAAAATAAAAATTAAAATGCCTAATCTAAGCAATCAAACAACTAATAGTTGTTAATCACTCTCAATCCCCGGCAACGGCGCCAAAAACTTGGTGCAGTATTTAGCAACCCACACTACTAACCAGCAAGTGCACCGGGTCATACCAAGTAATATCTTACGTGAGTAAGGGTCGATCCCACGAGGATTGATGGATCAAGCAACAATGATTGATTGATTGATTGGCTTAGTTAGGAAAGCAGAAAAGGGTTTTAAGATATTCAAAAGCTTTAAGTTCGAACTCAGAATATCAAAAGGAAAAATAAATAAGTTGGGAATAAAATATTGAGAAAACAGTTAAGGCTTCAGAGTTAACTATTTTTCTGGATTTACTCTTCTTACTAACTAATTTAATCTTGTATGATTTAATTCATGGCAAACTATATGTGACTAGACCCTAATTCCTTAGACCTTCCTAGTCTCCTCTAAAATTTATTAACTGCCAATTTCTTGGTCAATTAAATCCAATTAGAGGGTAATGATCAAATTCCAGTTTATATGCCACAAAAATCCTAATTATCTAAAAATAAGGGGATTATATGTCACGTATCCCGTTAAATACAAACAATTAGAAATTTAGGATAATATGTTTTCAAGCTGTTGTTCAAGTAAAGAGCTTTTCCAAGTTTTACAAGAACTCAATCAGAACATGGGTCATAATTCCGTTCCACCCAAATTCATAAAATAAAGAGCGAAAACAATTATTGAAAAATAAATCAAAACATGGATTAAATTAGAAAGATCAAACGAATAAATCCATACAAATAGACAGAGCTCCTAACCTTAACAATGGAGAATTAGTTGCTCATGGAATGCGTAATGTAAATTTGTATAAAATTCCCTAATGGAATCCCCCTAATGGAATGTCCTAATAGAAGAGAAGTATCCCCTTTTTATAACTAATCCTAATTAATTTAAAATCTAATATTTAAAATTAAGATAATATCTTTTTCTATTTAAAAATCAAATTTGAATTTAAATCAGAATTAACTAACTACTCCGCGTCTTTGTAACGTGGGGACCACTTGGCTTCACTGGATCTGCGCCTAACTTGAGTGCTAAAATGGGGCCCAGAAATCACCCCCAGCGTTTTCTGCGTTTTCTGCATGTGGCGCATGTCACGCGTACGCGTCAGTAACGCGTACGCGTCGATGGTCTTTTCCGCAAGTCACGCAGACGCGTCGGTCATGCGTCCGCGTCGCTGTGCAATTCTTCAATTCACGCGTACGCGTTAGTCACGCGCACGCGTCGCCATGGAAAGCTCCAAATCATGCGTACGCGTCAGTCACGCGTACGCGTCGCTCCTTGCTACTATCTCCTTTAAATCTTGAGCTGTAGAAACTCCATCAAATCCAGTTGAATGCTATCTAAAATAAATAATATTGCACAAAACTCAAAATAGCATTCATAGTGGCTAAAACATAATTAATTCTTAATTAAACTCAACAAATTAGATGCAAATTCACTAGGAAAAGATAGAAAAGATGCTCACGCATCAAGCGGTTACCAGTTTGATCTACTTTATGGTCGTCGAGTGGCATCAAGTTGATAGGGTAGTCCCACAGCTTAGCAGAGTGCAGCACCTTCCCGAGGGAGGCTTTGAACATAGACTGGCTGCACGCTAAGGATGAGAGGGGCGGAGACAGGTGGTTTTCTCTTTACTATCAGGCTTGGCATTTACACTGGTAGAACAGACTTGATTCAGACATTGTTATCGATCGAGTGGCAGATTCTGGTCCCTCCGCTGAGTTTTTAGATTGGTGGCACCATGAGGCGCATCGAGTCCTTTCCCCAGAAGCCACATTTGTGGACCCCAGGGATGTGGAGATACCGGCGGAGGCCTTTCAGAGAGGGTCATCAAAGGCGCCACGGAGATCACAATTACCCGACATGCCGGACAACTGGCGTGTTGAGAGACGCCGTCGTATTAGTACTCGGGACACAGGTCGAGAGTGGCGATGGTTAGATGATATGATGCAGGAGGATGATGCAGGTGGAGACGGCGGAGGCCCTGGCGAGCATCGTGTTCGTCGGGCCAGTACTAGACGTCGGGCGACAGAGGGTGGTACTCAGGTTGGTGGTGTAGTTAGTGGGGACACAGCGAGTGGGGCTGGGGGCAGGACATTCACGGCTAGATGCAGCTCTCAGACATTCCATCCCGGTGCACAGATGTATGCTGAGGTTGGTAAGAAAGTAACCCCAAGATTCTGCATTTTCTCCTTCCACAAGTGCAAATACAACGGGCAATATGTTCGAGTTTCCATCTTGAGCAATAGCCAACAACAAAGTCCCTCCATACTTTTCATACAAGTGCGTCCCATTGATGCTGACTAGCGGCTTGCAGTGTTGGAATGCCTCAATAGATGGAGGAAATGTCCAGAACATACGATGAAAGTAGATTGTTGATTCATCAACCTGATCACCCACTCTTAGGGAGGTCTTCAGCAGAGCAATCGTACCGTCCAAGGATCCAACAGGGTAGCTCACTATAAGATTCCTCCCAGTCGCAGTAGATCTGTGCCACTGCCTTCTGCTTCGCCAACCATACCTTCCTATAACTAGGCCTGAAACAATAGGTTGCCTATGTTGCCTCCTGCAACACCTTAACCGTAACCGAGGCATCATCTCTGGCCAATGAAAAGATCCTCACACATATGACATGATAGTCAAGCTATTTGTGATCGCTCAATATCGATGTCGCTAAACACATGTGCGGTCCGTTGTACCACTTAACTTCCCAGGTGCTCTTCCTTTGCCTCAGCGTGATGCAAATCAATCACGTGCACCCATTACCAAACTCCTTGCATCTTCCGTGGTATTTCAGATGGTCTGACTCGATAACTCTGTACTCAACTCCACGCCGGATGCTGTAATCTTTTACACTCAGCACAGCTTCCTCCTTGCTTTGGAAAGATTGGCCTATTTGAAATTCCGTCAAAGCATTCGCATCATGCAGACCCTGACCCGCGAAGGTTGCCTCTACATTCTGGTATTGGCCAACGGCTTTCAAGTTCAACGTTGACATGTACGGGGGATACTATTGTGTGCCAGAACCCGAAGCACCTTGGGGTGTATGTGTATTGCTCAGGATATCATCATCACTATCCCCACCAATGTCGACCGGCTCGTCATCTAAATCATCGTCCCGCATCGCATTCTCAACTCAATCCGGTCCGGCCTCAACTTCAAAATTAGGAACACCAGGAGACACACCAACATGAGCAGCCGCAACGCGTGGAGGATCAAGAATCGGAGATGCCGCTGCTACCACAAGCATCGACATCGAGAGACCACCCGCCGTCGTCGACTGAGGATTCGGTGTCGTTGCCCCGGAACTGTCGACACCGTCCTCCATCTTCGCAAGCAGCTCGGGTATTCTAACCTTTGGAAAACTCCGCCTACAGTGAAATAAGACCTGCAAGTCCTCATCAGACCCTATCACAAAGGTATCATACCTCACACCAGCTGATACAATGGCGATGGGAATCTTGTAGAACAATTTTTTAACCCACTTTGTCCCACACACACCGAGCTTCTGTAATCCGCTATATTTAATCTCGGCCAACGTACTCGACGACCGGATAAAAATACTGAGCAGTTTCCTATCCGTAAATTTTACACCATGTCTTTTGCTTTTTTGAATTTTCCTAGAGCAATGCACTAGAGCCACAAAACTCTCATCACCATCCATTTGGGAGAAATGAAACTCTCATCACTCTTCCATCCCAATGACTTTGAGGGATTTATATAGCCAACGCCCTTAACACACACTCAACGTAATCCGCTACAGCCTCTAGTGATTTACACACGCGTCCCCTTACACATAACCCGCTACTGCCTGTAGCGGTTTATGCACATTTTTTCCTCAACAAAAACTGCTGCTGCCTATAGCGGTTTCTGTGTTGCAACTTTACCACGTAAACTGCGACTAGTTATAGCGGATTACGTTCTCCTATAAACCGCTACTGATAGATATATGAAACATTACATTTGCGTCTTCTCTTTTCAAAAGTTGTATTTGTGTAATATTGGAGTCCAAATATTTTATTTACATAAATTGCCCTTATTACTACTTAATTATCATCATTTTTCTGTGTCTTTTCAATTGTTATTTTTTTCTTTGTTTTGTCTAAAATTTAATTTGTTAAAATAAATTTTGAACTAAAACAAATATAAAAAAGATGAAATGAAAAACTAGTAATCGATTGAACTAAATTTTGGTTGAGATCCAAAAGATTAAAATTTTAAAATAATTAAAAATCTAAAAATATAAATGAAAAAATCACTTTGTAATAATTTGATTACTTTTTATTTTTCTGAAAAAATTTTATTTATTAAGGTGTAAAAAATAGACTAAAACTAATAGGATTAAAAAATGTTAAAATTTAAGATTATAAAAAGATTTTATATAAGAACTAATTTTATCATTTTTTAACATTTTAGGAATTAAAATGACCTACACATGTATTTTCAAATAATACATGACATGTCATAATTCAGCAACCAATTATCTTGTAATACGTAACATTAATTTATTACGTCATCATACCATGTGATACTTAGTATGACACGTCATCATCAAACTAATAAAAAAATTAATTTGATTAACGTTTTATCTTCTAAAAACTAAAATGATTAATTTAATCTTTTGAAAATTAATTTAAAGAAAGAGTGATCTTTTAGGAACAAATTTAATTGTTAATTCGATAAAATAATAAAAGGATAACTAACGAAAAGTCTTACCCCTTAAAAAAACAATTGAGTCACGCCAAATTAATCTAATTCTTAATAGGGTAAACCATCAAAATGCATTCGAATAATTTTGTTATTAACAAAAATATACTCAAATTTTATTATCAATAAAAATAGTTTCAAATAATTTAAAAATGTGATAAAAATATCCAACATTAAATATATTTTCTCAAAAAATGCTTTAGAGATTGAAGATAAACTACCAAAAATATATCCAAACAATTTTATCACTAACAAAAATTGCCCAAATTTTAGTATCAACACAAATACCCTCAAATATTTAAAAAACGTGCCAAGAATATTCAAATGAATATTTTTTTTGTAAGTGGCAAATAACTTTTGTATTTAACAACCGCTTATGCATTTGATCTAAAATTTTATAAGATTGTTTAAATAAATATTTAAAAAATACACAAAAAATGGGATAAAAATTTGATCCCTATATTTTTATTTTTTTTAAAAGTATTATTGGTTGTTGACTAAAAATTACAAAAAAAAAGAAACATTTAGCGAAAAATAACCAAATTTTAAAGATAAAAATATCCCATTTTTTTAATCATACTTGCAAAAAATTGCATTAAAATTCAATCTCTGAAGTATTTTTTGAGAATACATATTTAATTTTGGGTATTTTTGTTGCGTTTTTAAATTATTTGAGGGTAATTTTGTCGATAAATTCGAGTGCATTTTTGTCAGCAACAAAATTATTCGGGTGCATTTTTTATGGTTTACCCGAGATTGAATTTTGATGCTGTTATTTGCAATTATGATTAGAAAAATGAGATTTTTTAACTTTAAAATTTGGTGATTTTTTATTAAGTATATATTTTTTTTATAATTTTTTGTCAACAACCAATAATACTTTTAAAAAATAAAATAAAAATATAGGGATCAAAATTTTATCCCATTTTTTGTGTGTACTTTTTAAACAATTATCTAAACATTCCTATAAAATTTTGGATTAAATACATAAGTGATTTATCAAATACAAAAGTCGTTTGTCACTTATAAAAAAAAAATTTTGAATATTTTTATTGCGTTTTTAAATTATTTAAGAGTATTTTTGTTAATAATAAAATTCGAATATATTTTTATTAACAACAAAATTATTTAAGTACATTTTAGTAGTTTACCTTTCTTCATAACAAGAAAAATATTTAATTAAACATTTGGGTTTGATATATCACCTTGATAATCCCAAATAGAAATATTGGTTGCGCTAATTTATGAGTAATTACCCAAATCAGATCTCAAGGATTTTAGAATCGGATATTTTAGTTCTCAAGAAAATTAATACACAGATCAATCCCCAAAGTTTTACTCTGGCAGACAAATCAGTCCCCAATTCATTTTTCGGCAAAATAATTACCCATATCAGTCCCCAAAGATTTTAAAAACGGACATTTTAGTCCAAAAAAAAACTAATGTACAAATCAATCCCCAACGTTTTTCTCTATTAGACATAATAGTCATCCATTCAAAAATAAAATAAAATAAAATCATTATTATTATTACTTGCACAATAATATTGTACTATATTTTTTGTATTCTTTGGACAAAAATAATGATAAATTTATTCATTAAATTCTTATATATATATTTGGCATAGCGGGCCTCAGCAGGAGGCTCACACACGACAGGCTATTAGCTCAGTGGTAGAGCGCGCCCCCTAATAACTGCGTCGTTGTGCCTGGACTATAAATACTAGTTATTCAACAAGTTCGATTGATTGATACGAGTTGATTTCCTGTGGTAAAGGCCGTAATGCCAGAGGAATCATTACCGCAGGGCATAGAAGAGGAGGTCATAAGCGTCTATACCGTAAAATCGATTTTCGCCGGAATCGAAATAACTGAGAAAAAAAGAATTCTTTTTTATTTTGCAAGTTAAAAAAATTTTTAAGAATTTAATGAATAAATTTATCATTATTTTTGTCAAAAAATACAAAAAATATAGTACAATATTATTGTGCAATTAATAATAATTATTATTTTATTTTATTTTATTTTTGGACGGGAGACTATTATGTCTAATAGAGAAAAACATCGGGGATTGATTTGTACATTAGTTTTTCTTGAGGACTAAAATGTCCGTTTTTAAAAATCTTTGGGAACTGATCTGGGTAATTACTCTACCGGAAAATGAACTGGGACTGATTTGTTTGCCAGAGTAAAAACCTTAGGAATTGATCTGTGTATTAATTTTCCTTATGGACTAAAATGTCCGATTCTAAAATCCTTGGGGACTGATTTGGGTAATTACTTTAAATTAAACAATTCTTTTAACCCATATTAACCCAATAGCTCGATTCAAAATGGGTTAACTTCCTATAAAATTTTGGATCAAATACATAAATAGTTTATCAAATTAAAGTGGTTTGCTATTTACAAAAAAATAATAATGCTTGAATATTTTTATCCCGCTTTTAAATTATTTAAGAGTTTTTTTGTCAATAATAAAATTCAGATACATTTTTATCAGCAACAAAATTATTTAGGTACATTTTTAGTAGTTTACCCTTCTTAATTATGAGAAAAATAAATAATTAAACGTTCGGGTTTGATATATCACCTTGATAATCCCAAATAAAAATATTGGTTTGGCTAATAAATTAAACAATTCTTTTAACCCATATTAACCTAATAGCTCGATTCAAATTGGGCTAAGTAGATAGCTTAAATACAATTTTGTTAATTAATAATGACTAAAAAAATAAACTACCAAAAAAAATGACTAAAAAAATAGCTAACTTAGATTGCTCGGGTGGTTAACTCACTTGTCCACTTAAACAAGTGTTTGAAATTTAAATTCCACCCATTGATCAACGATAAACCCTTAAATAAAGCTCAGATCCGCGACGAATTAGTTCATAATCTGCCGGATTGGGAGATACCGTAGGCAATAAAAACAATGACAAAAAAAAATTACCAAAAAAATGACTTAAAAGTAAAAAATGGCCAGATAAAAAAAACGAGATTAAAAAGGGGTCATGCTTCATCGACGTATGAAAATTGAAAAATATTCAGTATTTCGTTATTTACGACCAGTAGCATATGATAGACCAACCAGAATCCGGCAACAACGATAAAGTCAGACTCTAGCAACGGAAACCCAGGTAGCTGCCAATTTCCAAAGGTTGGATGTGTTTAATAGGTAATTTTCTTTGAATAATTTCCAAATTTATGAATCTTGCTATGTAGGTAAACATAATGTTCCTATGCAAAATCAATTGCAGCTAGATTCTATACAACTTAACTAAATTTATCCCCACTAATAAATTTGTTTTTTGTACATTCATGATACAGGCAATCAGGCATAAAGCAACCTACCTCTAAACACAGATAACAGACAACCAAACTTGGTTCCTCTTTTGGACTCATCGGGTATTACCTTGTACATTATATACTCGTTAAGCAAGCAAAAATATTGGGGGCGTCCCCGTGTTTACGAAGTACCATGTTTCTCACCTATTTAATTTTCATAAACGTGAATATGCTTTTATCAACCAAGCTCAAATATTAATGGTTGCATCCCACAGCCTTAGAAGCCCATTACGGCCACCACTGCATATCCTTTTCCTCTCCAGATCTGAAGCAATACATCTTACCTGGATGTCACAGTAAGGCCAAAATCAACCCATGAACGAAGAATAAAGAGCGTTGAACATGAATAACATAATACTCTTTAACCACATATATTGCCCTGCTAAATGGCAAAAATATGCACCCTAAAGTATAGCTGAGGCAAATCAAAATAACAGCAATCAATGAGCCATAGTTCTAAAGTAAACATCACCACAAAACTTAATTTCACAAAGAAAAGAACATCAATATATTTTTTCCTACTTCAGTGCTAGTAATTATCTAAGGAATGCACTTCCTTAGGTAGTTTCCCCCAAAGCAATTATTTGTCTCAAAAGATCAATAAAATTGGCACTGGATTGTAGTTACATGTTAAAAAGTTTAAGAGCACATCATAATGTTCACTGATCACATTATACCAGAGCCGGACCATATCAAGTGGAAAATCCAAAAGAGCACATACCATAGCAACTGTTTTTTGAGGTGTTCTGTAAACCTGCCAGCCAGCCATTTTGGACCCAGTACCAGAAAAACCACCAAGTCTCTCTTGAGGCCGATGGAAAAGTGACATCGAATTGTCCGCTGCTCCAATGCCTAACCAGTGCTCCCCAGCATTGATAGATAATATGGCAGCATTGTGAATTGTAACATTTTTTGCACACCTTATACCCCCTGTACAGTCAATGAGTAAAAAATTATCAGATGATCTCTAGCTTCTAAAGTTCTAATTTTGTACAGAATAAATACACAGGCACAACACTAGTTCATTCTGTTGTATTATTGCTTCTTAAAATTGCATGTTACAATTTGTTGTAAGATTAAGACACCATTTTGGTGGAGTATAAATAGCATGATAGTATTTTACAATGAGACACTTTGAAGTTTTTTAAACTTTAAACAGTCTGCATATTTCACAAATCAAACAAGCTAAACATCACGGAGGAAAATTGTATGGATAAAGAGATTGCCATACCGTCATCATTTTCCCAAAACCGTAGCAGGCCGTCAGTTGACCCTGGAATTGAATTTAACATTTAGCAAGCAATGGAAATAAAAGCACACAGCCAGTGTCTTAATGAAACCCACACACACAGAGAGCATTGCCAAATTTGGAGATGATGCACCTGTTATAATTCCTCTGTCTAAAGCAGAATATTCGACACATAATATTGGCCCGGCATGGCATGCTAAGACAGCATCACATATTCCTCGGGAAACAGACCACAATCTTGCTGTCCAATCATCACTACCAGTAATTACAGTATCACCAACCATTCTTATGGACCTGCATTTTTCATACTCAATTATATATTTTATTTACTATCGATACAATAGATATAGATAAAGGGTCCCCTCTTGGTGTCCAATTTCTACTATAAATTTTACCCCAAGAAGGGGGGAAAAATATCATCCACTCCTTAAAAATAACCGACAGTAACCACTCATCCAACTATTTCTTCTTACTTCATATCTTTACCATCATGAAAACACTCATCAAACTCTCACTCCCCACAATAAAGTTTTCTTGTTTCATGCTTCCCATTGTATAAATACCAACAAATTTAAAAAGATAACTCATGCTTGTTAAACCGCTAGTACGAATAACATAGTAGAGTAGAAATACATGTTCTCTTAACCTTATCCATTGTGTATGTCCTGAAAGTTTATGCATCTGTCTACTAGCACGAATGTCCCATATGCTCGCAACCCTGTAATGCCAGAAACAATCAATGCATGACAAATGGCTGAATTGCACACAGAAAAATCAACATAGAATTTGTATGTGCGCGCGCGCACACACACATCTACATTCTTTTAACTTACACATCTCTTCCAGCAGCAGCCAAGAGTCCCACATTGTCATCATATTCCATGCATAAAACAGCACTAGAGCAACGACCAACAGTTGCAACACATCTATCAGTTCTAACATCCCACATCTTCACAGTACCATCATACGATGAAGTTAGGACACGTTCTCCGGAGAGCATGCGCACACAGCTGACCTACAAGGTTTGCATTATATTAAGTTTCAACTTTCCAACCTTTATATTTTTCATCACTTATTTACCTACATCTGTTTACTGTAGATCAGCCAGAAATATTTTAAGGTAATACCGGTCCATCATGGCCTTTAAGCTCTTCCAGAAGTTGAGTTGTTTGCTTATCCCACACCAAAACAGACTGATCATCAGATCCTGACACCACTTTCCCCCTATCTGAATTTATGGCACGGATAGTTCTACATTTGAATCCAGAAGCAAGGTTGCCCATAAATATATATCCAGAGATGTTAAGAACAAAAGAAATAATATATATATAATCTTAACCTGCATGTTTGGAAAAGTTATATTCATAACACATTAATTCATTCCTAACATCCTAAGGCAAAAAATGCAACCTGAGCTGCATAATGGCATCCATAGACATTGAAACTTACTGAGCAGTCTGTGCTTCCGCTAATAAAGAAACCAGCATCTTCACGGTCACCCACCAAATCCCACACCTCTCTCTTTGTAACACAATGGAGAGCAGTAATGGCACCATTATGACCCCTAAGTATGCGGACATTTGTTTGAAGCTTCTTCTGCCCACCAGTTGAAAGATCATGTTTCCGAGGAGTGCCATTCTCTTGTGCAGCTAAATTTGTAACAATAGAACAAAGTGATACCCTTAGTTTACTCAAGAATCAATACATAGTTGCACTAGCAGATAATGTATTAATTAATACCTGAATTGCCCCCATCAGACGTCCATTTACGACTAAAGCTGGATCTAGATGAAGTATTTCGGGTGAACATACTTTGCACCCAGCTTCTACCAACACCAGTTCCCTCGGCAGGTTGCTGGCCATCATCTTTGGAATCTTTTGAATGTGGGGATGGTAATGCAAGGGATGACATAGACTGTGCCTTAAATGATGTGACTCCCCAATATCCATTGCGTAGTTGCTGGATATGAGACAAGAACCCTCTGATTTTTATCTGCATCAATAACATGGAAAACAATTCAGCAATAATCCATCACATGACATGAGCCAAAATTTTCAGTAGTATTATTTCAAGAGAAATAGATAAAGTAAAGTCAACATTCAAAAGAAAGAGAAACAATGACGTATACCATGAAAGCATAACACAAGGGATGACATTACTAGTATGCAAAAAACGATAAGATACAAAACCAATGGTACTAAGAGAAACATTGATGCAGAATCTGTACTTCTTTAGGGTATGGCATTTCAAGTTTACATGGTCAACATTTTGTGATCTTGATTATTAGTTGCATTTATTGTTATTTCGGGTGCCTTAGTTATATATAGTTAAGTTTTATGAACTATTGTATTACGTATGCACTTTTGGTTATTAATCCCACATCAGATCATTATGCTTTGAGACCAAGTCTCTAATTGAAGATCAAGGATTCAAATACGCTGAGCATCTAGGTACTGAATACTATAGTGCCATAGTTTAATAATTTTGTTCTGTTCTACTTGTGTTGGTTCTTCATCAATTTCTGCGGTACATAAACTACGGTTTATTGTCTTTCCTCATTTTTCTTTCCTTCCAATACTTCTTTGACTCTATATTATATAAGCTGGTAGGCTTCTTTTATTGGTTAGAAAAAGTCCTTTTTCTTTTCTCTCTCTCCCTTGGGATTAGAAAAAGAATTTTTACTAGAGCAGTAAAGAAGAGTACAAAAGAGGACAACACATCCTCACAACGATACAAAAATAACAACCATGTCGTATAAGGATAAACCATGCAGCAAAGCAACATATAACACTCACTTGAAAAGCAATTTATGCATTTCTAAAAAGAAATTAACTTACAAATTGCTTGGATCCAATGCTGTTCCTCTCTGCAATTGTTTCAATCATGTACCAAGCATCATTATCAGGAAGTCCCAGCCCAGCCTTCATTACGGCAAAGAAGGCTCAGTATACAAAAGTATAACATGATACAATTTGACTTCACCAGAACTACAGAAGTTAACAGAAGAATTTAAGCACATGAAATAGCCTAGACAATACCATGTGTGATGCCAACACCACAAGCTGTGCTGTCACAAGAGATGCATAGTTTGCTGATCTGGCAAAGAAAAAATTGAAACTTTATAAACATCTATGGAAAAAAATAGAAGTATCGGTGCATTTATGTCCAAATTCAATTAAATCTACAATGATTGGATGGTTGGTTAAAGAGGTCAGAAAGAATATACATACATTCACAAATAGTTAGGTTGAAGGTCATAGAACAATAGGATTTATTTTAGTAGTGTTTGTTTGTGCTTGTGAAAACAAGCTGAAGTAGAAAATAATCAGTGTTTTTTTATTATAAAAAAAATATAAGCATACAAGGAGCTGCTTCTCCCAAAATAGAGAGAGAGAGAGAGAGAGAGAGAGAGAGAGAGAGAGAGAGAGAGAAATCCCTGTACAAAACAACATTCTACATTCTTTTAAAAGAACTAGGAATAGCAGTAACTACCATCTACTAGCTAGGATGACAGCTGTACTAGCTATAACTAACTTATCAGTGAAAGGTCCCTAACTCCTAACTACCCTTAGGGTAGCTTCCCCCACGAGCTACCATTCTCTTGTATATAAACAGAGAAGTCACCCAATTGAGGATCTCAGAGTCATGATACACAATTCAGACATTTCTCTTCTCGCTTTCTCTCTCTACTTCGCTGTTTCAGTTTTCTATTATCAATGTTGTTTGTTTGTGCTTTTCAAAGCAAGCCGAAGTAGAAAATAACAAGTCTTTCTAGAGTTATTTTAACTAGTGTATCAATAGACACTGATTCACTCTTTTATTTATTAAATGCATGTAAAAATAGTGAAAATAGAATTAGTTGAGATGGCGAGTTGTTTATAATTTAACCTAAAAGTCTTGGGCTCAAGTCTTTGATATAACAAAAAAATAAACTTTTTATAGATTATATATAACGAAGGGTGTTTAAAGAAAAAAAAGTTGGACACCAACCGTTCTCATATTCTCATTATATATAGTATAGAAGTATAGATATAGAAGTACAGATATAGAAGATATATAATATAGATAAGCATACAAGGAGCTACTTCTCCCAAAATCAAAAGCATGAGAGAATAGCTTTGACAATTTTTAGCAAAAACATACATTCATAGTTAGCAAAATCAAAGTAATTAGAAATTTTTTGTTTTGATACAAGGTACTTTTACAATTACATAGAAATGCAACATAATTTTCTGATTCTGCTTCTACAACTAAAGAATTACTTCTTGTGGAATCTTAACCAAACCAGCCCATTATTTGTATTCAAAACAAAGATGATGATGCTGATGATAGGATATAAAACACACAGTAATGTAAAGAATGAAGAAAACTAATATAAAAAGAAACAGAAGACAATCAAAGAAAAATTTTAAATCCTTACTTGTTTGAAGATTGCTCCATTAAATAGTCAAAATATCCTTCCCAAAACCTGCAAGGAAGGTGCATGAACTGTGTCAACACTTAGTTCAAGATAAGACCACTAAAACATCGTGTGAAAACATGAAAAAATAGTTATGGGAAATACAGACCGCAGCTCATCCCAAATAGAAAGAGAAATAAGATGTCGTTGCACATAGTCTGGCACATTGTTATTGTCTTTCTTATACATATCAGATGAAACTTCAAGAGCATCTCTAATGGTTGGCAAGTCATTCCGTGCGGTTGCACGATTTATAGCTGTTTTGAGCTGAAAATGAGCAGATTTGATAGGAACGAGAATTAGACATGAACTCAGTTAGAAGTTAAGGGAGGGAAGGTATATTCTTTCTGCCAACACTTGTGGCAATACTGAAACGAAGTAATTTAGACATAACTATACTCAGTCCCTCTAGTGTTAAAAAGAATTTAGTTTGGTTTCCTTAAACTGCAATTACAACAATCTTTTCCTTCAAAATTTTAATACATTTCGCACTGTTTTTCTGACTGGAACTATGAAGGAGGATGTGTCTCTGATAAGATCCCTCTTTTACAAGCACCTCAATGGAGTCATATCAAAGAGATGGTGCTGTCTCATTATTTACTTGTATTTGATATTAAATTATTGGACTTGTATAAAGCCAGAGGGGCAGACATTGAAATGTTATATCAAGATTAAAACCTCAAATTAGTCCTCAAAAGTGTCATTGCACCAATTTGGCCTCAAGATTTGCAATTTAAACTTTGAGGTATTAAAGTTCATTTCTTGTTAGACTAAAGGATTAAAATATCTTACAATAACTTGAAATGAATTTTCATTTTTGGAGACTTAAATTTGTTGAACACATATGAAGGATTGACAAGTTAAACAAAAGGAATAGCATTTGTTTACCAATTCTTTCACTGCAATAAACTGTTCTTCAGTGAGCTGACAGCTCCAACCCTGATAGAAAGATCTAGCATAAGCTTCATTGCGACAGGGAAAATAACAAAAGAAATTAATTATCAGTGTTAGCTAAATAAGACTAACTGAATGTATATGCTCGCTTATGCATTCAACAAATCCACTACCACCAATCCCCTCTGCGTCAGATTCAATCAAAGCTGCAAGGCCAACCACAAAATAACTTGTTAGAAAACTCCGTACTCCACTTCTAACATAAATTAATTTTTTAACCTGACAACAAACGGGAAAATTCACATTCCACTAGTATCAAAAAGAAAATTGAGATCAATGATACCAAGTATTGTTCCATATTCAAAGGAGGCGAGAGGATCATCTGTTGCTCCCAATTTGAGAAGCCGCAGCCATAAACCCTGTGTTATGAAGAAAAAAAAGCAATGTAAAAAGGTGATACTGTACCAATTTCAACATATAGTAGTAGTCATTATGGAGAGTAATACAGTCAAATGTATCAGAATCCAACAACCATGAAAACATCAAAGATTGATCTAAACAAGTATTTTTCAGTATTTTTTTTTTTTTAAGACTGGATTTTTTGGAGCAGCAGTAGGATCCAACAATAAGTAAGATCCTGGAGGCCTTTATGTTAAAGCAAGAGAGATGTGATTCATGATGTAATTTTGTAGGAGAATGGGCGGGGGAAATGGCTATGTGTGAGAGAAAATGAAGAGAAAGAAGGGAATTTACAAAGAAGAGTGGGTAACTTATTTTAGACAACTAAAGTTGCTGTGGGTCTTCAATGAAACCAAAGAATAAGAACTAGCAGCAGCAGTAAACTAACTTCTACAGTTCCACTACACAATAAACAAGCATCATAAATTTCCAGATCTATATTGAAAATAAGGGGAAAATTAAGTTCATGCAAAATGGATACACCCATGCATGCACACACAAACATACATAGAGGAATGTATAGAGAAAAGACCGATAAACGTACCTGCAGCTTAACCTTAATATCCAGCACCATTCTGTCCCTTTCAGCCTGAAACCACGAAAAGAATAACGTGAGGGACCAACTGCAAAATAAATAGATCAATACACAAGCAGCACTAACAAAATAATCCTGGCCATGTTAACTTACCGCCCTCTCAAGTGGACTAAGACCATCTGCTAACAGATCCTTACTGAAAGAACACAGAAGAACAGTAAGATAGAAAAACAAGAATAAGGTGGAAAAACAATTTAAGTTAAAATGTAGAAACAACCATGACAATCAGTTTATTCAATAGATAGAACAAGGCAGAATGTACTGCTCACAATAGAAGACATTCTGTTCAGGATACCCAATACTTAATGCCTAGAAACTGAAAGCAGCATAGATCAACAGCAACAACGATAACGAATCCTAATTCAAAATTGCTTCCTCTTTGAGTGACAACAATTAATATTCATGCAAACCATACACTCTCCAACTTTTAGATTTTTCCTATAAATAGAATTTAGTCATATTTGTACCAATGTACAGAATACATTTCGCACATTGGGAGAGATTCCTTTTAATCAAGAACCGTAATTAAATAACTGAAAAGGATATGCGGGCCAGCTTTTCTAGGCATCAGTATGACAACAAAAGAGTGTCCTGATGTTAGGCATTGGCGCATTGCTTGCATTACCTTGGAGTATGTCTTCCTGAGTACTCATAGGCATTACTAACTGCTGAAAGAATATCCCTCCTATTTTCTTCTTCCTCTTCTGTTCTGCTGATTGCAGGAAATCTATCATAGGTATAATTGGCACCAGATCCTGCAAGGTAAAAAAAGTAGAAAAAGGTAAAAAAATATGCATTCAATTTAGTTTATATTTGCGAGTAATCAATTTAGAAACAAAATTGGCTAGAAGTCATGCATTTCACCTGACATTCCAGCATCAAAATCTGATATTGTTAAGATCTCAGGCTCTACCAAAGGTGAAGGAAGAATTGACATAGGGTTTTGACCCCTTCCAATTGCATCCTGTAGCTTATCAAGCAGGTTATTGTTGTTTTCATCAGAACCTACCCCTCTCTCCAAATAATCCAAGAAACCATGAGAATCAAGGAACTGAGCTATCTGTAAAATTCAAATTTGACATCAGATGAAAGACAGAAATTATACAGCAATAATAAGAATGGAATTAGCATTTCTTTGATAAAACATGATTTAAACCCAGCCAATGTAATTATCATTAGTACATCCATGAGTCTTCTAACCATCATAATCAACAATGAAAATCTAATCATTAGTAGGATCAATTTAGTCATTGGAATTTCCATCGCTGCTAATTGGAGAACACACCCCATGTTATGAGTAAAAAATTACCATTGGCTCTGGTGGTTGGTTCGTAGCTCGAGACCGTTTCTTCAAGAAAGCTTGAGTATTGAAGACCTGAGTGGAACTATTTTCCTGATGCCAAAATAGGAAAAAAGAAGAAAATGAACAATGAAAGGTCATACCAAAGTTTTCTCATGGAAGATTGAAAACTAAATTCTTGAAACAAGAAATAGAATATTCATACTAGGAAATTCCGATAGCCACTTAAAAGTGTTGCAAAGAACTTTAAGAATATCATCCTGCACAAGAAACATGGTGACAATAAGGCACATCAGACTGGAGACCATTTGTTGTACTACCAACATGTCTGGTTTTTAACATCTGAAAACTGATGCATAAGGGAGGGGGGGTAATATTGAATGACTCAAATGTTTAATAATAGTTTAAAAATAGACGGCACAAGTAAATCATCAAATAAAAATTCCAGGGATTGGTGGTCATAAAAGTTCCACCACTTTCTAAAATGGCAAAAAAGTTAAACAATATATTGGACTGTCCACAAGGAACCAAAACAATAAATTGGACAGTCCACAAGGAACCAAGAAACAACATAAATTAGAACTACAATGAGCAAAGCACAAATCATTCTTGGTATAAGGGGCAGGCATCAAGTTCATCTATGTGAGAAAATTTCAATATTTTATTACAAAGATCAATCAGCAATGTTTAGAATAAAGTGTATCATAATATTTTCCAGGGAACTAAATTAAGAATTCATTAAAATGTTCATCAATCTAGCATCTCATTCACTTTCATATGATTTTATTCAGTGACGGTGAACCTAAAAAGAATGGAAAACAATGAATAATCTACCATCGAAGGATCACCTTAACTGAAGGTCATGATCCGCTCCCCATTGCTTAGCCGCAAATTTAGTATAATGCTCAGATACACTATATATTCCAGCCTTCAATTCATCAATTCCAATTACATTGGGGTATAATAACTTGATTACCTCACCACGCAAGAAGCTGTATTCTGGCTCGGGAATAGGTGGAATTTCCTCTGATGTAGTAATACGATTATAATCGAGGTCAACAACCACCACCTACAAGAGAGTAAAAGATATCAATTAAAATAAATGAAAGCAAAACATCATTCGAAACAAATAGAATCGCCCACATGCATGCCAACCTGTAAATCAAGAAAAGCAAACATGATTTTTTTTTTTGTTGGTTGTTGGGGGGGTTGTTTCTGGGTGAAGCTTAGACCTGATATTGATAACTAGTTCAAGAATGCAGAAAAGAATACAATAAATACACACACAGAACTTTACCAGTCCTAAAAACACCTGTTGCCACAGGTAAAGAAGCAAGGAACAGGACTAGAACAAGTTCATGAATACATTACTTCTACAGTTTTCTTGTTAGGAAAAATAGAAAGATGGAAAATAGAAAAGTGGAAATTTTAAAGATACTTGGTAGGTTAAAAATAAGTATTTTTTTTTCACTTTTTACATGCATCTCATTTTCACCAGCCCATTTTCCAACTCAATTTGACTCAAACAATACACAGCCTTAAGGATAGATGACCTTGAGGCTTAAACTGAGAAGTTCCCCCACCTATTTGCAGTAAATCATTAGCTATAACATTATGACTTCAATCAAACTAATTAATGATAAAAGTGCAGCAAAACTAGTAGCCAGCAATTAATCAAATAATGCAAGAATATAGATAAATTAAACACCAAGGGAATGGAATTTCTCTAAATAAGCAGTGGTGTTAAGGAACAAGAGTACTGACTTACACCATCCATGACCTGTGCAGAGGTATCAACACACGAATGGAGGCCCATCATATATGGTGTAGGAGCATCAATATAATCTACTCCTTTGAAGAATAGTGACGGAATGTATACATGCTAAAGAAAGAAAGAAAAAACATCAAGAGAAAAATATTAAAAGCGAGTTAACAAAAGGTACCAACATTTTAGGAATGAGCATCATGAGTTATTATCAAATATGATATACACATCTTTTCAGAGAGATAACCGCAGAAATCAGCCATAACAACAAAAATGATGCTACCAATCGAGAAAAAAAAAACACTGGTGTACACAAATAAAGGAAACACTCAAGATAAAGATTTTCAAATCTAACCTGCCATCGGAATGGGTAGATTAAGTGACAAATGGCCTCAGATGCAAGAGTTAGAAGTGAATACCTGCCAAAAGAAAGTATAGAATAAACATAGATTTAACAAATGAATTAACTAATACTCTAAATGACAAACTTCTAAACAACTAACATAAATACAACATATCTGCATATATTGGATGAAGCCCATGTTCAAATTTCACACAGCAATCAAATGTAACTATCATATCTCCTTTCTTGAAGTAATCAAGGGGAATCCAAATCAACGCCAAACAGAAACAGTATTATCAGGATAAGCTAGTACAGTACAAACACAAATACAATTGGGAAACTGTGCAAGTTAAAATCTACTATTTAGCTTTAAAATTTCATCGGTAATCAACATGAAATTTTATGAAAGTGTAGATGGTAGTTAAAGAACCAGACTGTGGACACTGGAGAGGTCATTGATGAACCAAAATATAACTAGGAACTATGGCCGTAAGGTCTTAAGAAGTATACTTGTTAGCTCGAAGCAAAATCCTCCTTTCAAGCAACACGGCTGTAAAAAGTTGTATTAAGTTGTCAACATCCAAGCACTGCACCAGAGGCTGAAATGATATCTGCTCCAGAAAACCATGGATGGTTGTTAACAAATGAACCAGATGAAAACAGCTAATCAAGTCTAGAAGCCAAGTTTCAGGAGACTGTACATCAGCATGGGGAAGCCCATCAGTTGGTGGAGCCTCAGCAGAAAGCAGACAATTCTCAATAGCAAACAGCACTCGCTCCTTTCCAGGAGTTGGCAAAGGCACATTGGACACCATATGTGCTATGACATCCCATAGTGGTTTACTGAAATTGTTACACGGTGGGAATGGTAAGAGAAACAGAAACAAAAAACCACAGATTTTTCATATTTAATCTAAGACAACTTGTGGTCACATTTATAAAGCATAAATAAAAAGAAAACTCGTAGTTATGTTCTGATTTTGAAAAAGCAAAGATTTTGCCACCATTCTAGACTTACCTAGTTCCATTCGGAGAAAAACACAGTGCAAATATCTCCTCCAGAGCACTCCGAAGTAGACGGAAACTTGGCAAGCGTGAAACTAGACAGATGCATTTGTCAGCATATGAATTTGCCTGTATACGGTAAGCCTCTGCGATATCCTCACAAACTGGATCTCGGAAAGAAATGCAGCTAACATAGATTTTAGAACCATCACCCTCTGCATCAAACTTTTAAGTCAATATGATATCAGATATGAAGAAACAAAACCATAAACGCTGAAAGTAATATCAACTGAAAAACCTATTGCAAATCATGGTGAGACGATGAGAGTATCATCATTCATCAGGGAGGATAAATGGGAAAATGCAAATATGAAAGTTAAAAGTATTTAGCAAGGACTCGGCATAAAATAGTCACCCCCCAAATCAGAATGTAGAAAGAAAGAAAAATTACTTTATTCTGAGGTAGCAAGAAACCATCAGTGAAAATCACTTATAATCTTCTCTGTTGTGCTCTAATACTTCTATCCCCAGTAAAAATTCCATAGTTTCTATCAAATATATCTATATATATATGCGCCCAACATGCACCCCGGTCCTGATTTGAGTATCGCAATGGTCCCGGTGCAATATATGTTCAATCCCTAATCATGTATCAACAGTTCAGCATATCTAAGTAAACTTCCTAAATCAATATCCAACTTCCTAAGCTACTCCCAAGTCCCACCAAATAAAAGCAAGTAAAAGCTAGCTAAGGTAAACTGGAGAAACCATGCTTGCACAAAACCATACCAGTCAAAACCATCGGATAGCTCCTCGGAAACGTGGAAGGATCGTTGGAATCAAATCCTGATGCATGGAACGCAACACCAGCAGGTAGAACACACTGAAAAGGAACAACGTTCACTGGCATCAGATAAAATTAACACAATAAGGAAATTTAGTAAACGCAACGGCGAACACGAACACTTCAGAAAAACGGGAATGCATATGAAAAATAGGTTCGTTGAGGAAGAAGCAGTTACAGTGGGAAGCTGAGGAGGCGGAGGAGGATAGAGAGTGTGAGTCGGAGGAGGATACTGGTCGAGGAGTGAAGGAGTATACATGCAGCCAGGGCCATGGTAACCTTTGATTCCATCAATGTTTCGAATCTCCGGTCCGATCCCACACACAACGAAGTACTCAAAGATTGGAGGCATTGCCTTTTCTTCTTTAGGAGATTCGTCAATGGCGGAATTGGAGATCTCTTCTCCCCCGTTTCTCCCCTCAGGAACCGGGAGAGAAGAAGAGTGCTCCGAGATCTGGTGTTCTATCTCTTGTTTTTGACGATGATGGAGTTGAGTTAGTCGATAGATCAATTCAGGAGCTTAAGCAATAATCAGTCGTCAGGTGTGAAACTGCATCGGAGTTTCTTTTCTGCGGAGAGGTTGATTCAGGACGGAGAAACGAGAAAAGGAAAACCGTCACTCAGAAACAAAAAATTAAAAAACGAAAAAAAGAAAAAATATATATAATACAAGGAAGTGAAAAAAATAAATTAACCATCAATTCTTAAAAAAAGTTTATTTATTTAATTCATTTTTTAAAAATTTTATCAATGAAATTATTTTTTAAAATTAGAACTAATTTAATTAATAAAATTTTTTAGAGATAAATTTNTTATTTATCAATTTTATGTATTTATTGATATATACAACGTATTACATCGAGTGCTATAACCCAAATTTAATTAAACTCATATTTTAGTATCTGAGTATTCAACATATGATACCATAAAAGTTGAATATATTATGAACGCATTCAAAATATGACACGTAATTAAAAACAGATATTCAGTACTTGAGATATAGTCGTATTAAATGAGGTTATAATATTCGAGATACGTTCGAAGATTATATATATTGGCTTTGTCGAGATATTCTGTCATTTATGATATTTTTTAACATTTGATAGCTTTTAAACTTTTAAATATAATACTTATAAAGTATAAATAACTCTCCAACAATATGTGCATGACAGAGTAATTAACCAGCTAAATGTGATATGGCTCATAAAGACGTAACTGAAGTATTGGATTTCGAAATCAGTTTTTGTCTCTTTTAATTTGTGAAATTAATTAGTTTACATATTTAGAATTTATTAATTAATTTAAGATAATGTTAGGGAGACAAAAAAAAATAACTAAAATTTATCTTGTTTAACATTCATTAATTATCGTAATAATTAATAAATGATAAATAAAATAAGTTATAGCTATTTTTGACTGATTTTTTTTAGTTATCAAATTTCTGTTAGTTTATATGTTAGGATTTAAGAGAATATTTTAAATTAATTAGTTAATAAAACATACAAGAGAGTATATTATATTAATTTATGTAATTTATTCAACATGTCAGGATAATTAGATATAAGTAGTTAAATTAGATGTTAAGATATTGACATGTAAGATTAGATTTTTTGCTTCAATTACTTTAGTACGTGCCATATATTTAATTTTTATCATGTCATATAGAATATCAGTTTAATTAAATTTGGGTCATAGTACTAAAAAAATATAACACGTTGTGTATATTAATAAATGCATTGTGTTTTATCTATTTTGATAAATAATTTATTTAATTAATTTAAATAAAAATTCAAAATCATTATGGACTTACTGGTGCATCCTCCCGTGCCATGGACGAGTATGTCACCAAGGAATGAAATTATGTTATATATGATATAGAAATACGAATACAATGTTATTAACTTGAGTTCAAAGTATTTAGAATACATCACTGATTGATGCTAAAGAGACTATATATTATACTGACATGATTATAAAATATTTTGAAATACTTCTCTATACACAACATTTATTGTCGAGTTTGACGACAATGATTCAGTATTCTGAATCACTACACGCAAGCCACTCTTTGACGTTACTCTTGATAATGCAACGTATAGTTGACCGTGTGTAAATATCGGTTTAGGTAAATATAATCCAACTATGCTTAAGGTCTGTTCCTAAGATTTGTTAATGGTCATAGCGAATGAGACAATGATTGGAAACTGTCTGCGTTGGAATCAAAATGGCAAAGCTTGGTTATTGGGAATCATATTCATTCTTGTATTAGAACGACTTGGCCTATTTTGCCTCTTGTTAGCGTGATGCATTCAATTACATGGTTACCTAATCTCCTTACTTGTAATCTTATTCCGTTACATAACCCGTTTGACTGATCAATGTTACACAGTAGCATGACTGGAAGACCCACTTTCAGAGTCAATTTATAAGGCGGCAAATCAGAGCAATTAATTGCATTAAGGACATCTGGTGTAAGTGTATCCAATTCAAATTCTATGTTTCCTTCTTCGAGACACAAAATATCTGAGTTTAAATAATTTTTCACATCGGCATCCACACGTTGCATTATAAATGAGTTAACATCGTTGACAACTTCTAGCGTTGGGGTCAAGATTGAATGATCTTTGAAGAATGATGTATTGTTGATATTAACTAGCAGGTTGGGAAAAACAAAGTCAACCAATTGGTCAAAATCTTGAATTATAATTTCATTGGACATTACCACAATAGACTCACCATCAGTGGAATCTCCAACAATAGCATCACATATGTCCAGCAACCATGAAGCAAACTGAGAAACATTAATGAGTGATGTATAAGTTGCTCTAACAGTTAAACGCATGTTAATTATTAGTCTTAATACATTACAGTGTTGCCATAGGTAAGATGAGTTTATGGCTGCTTGGACAATATCTTGGCGAAATCCCATTGGAATTACAAGTAGAATTTGCTTGAAGTCACCATCTAAAGCCACAACCTTTCCTCCAAATAGTAGTTCTGGATTATAGTAAGGCTCAAACCTAACAATGTCCCTTAAGCATCTGTCGACAGCTTCATAGCATAGCTTATTCAACATCGGTGCCTCATCCCATATAATAAGTTTTGCTCTGCAAACCAATTTAGACAATGTGGTGCCTTGCTTAATCCAACAAACCGAGTCTTCATTCAAGTCCAATGGTATCTTAAATCTTGAATGTGCAGTGCGTCCATTTGAAAGCAATAAAGAAGCAATACCACTAGATGCAACATTCAGAACAATTTTCCCTTTGCTCCTCATAACCGTTGAGAGAACGTTGTAGAGAAATGTCTTACCGGTTCCACCATACCCATAGACGAAAAAAAAGCCACCTTAGTTTCCATTTACAACATTGATAATCACATCGAATGCTTTCCTTTGATCTACATTCATGTTTGTTAAGTTTGTTTCCAACTAATTGTGCAGAACATCGACATCAAAGTTCAGTTCATCCATGATTAACCGATCATCTAACCCTTTAATAGTGCCAAAGCTTGGAAAAGGCATCCCATCAAACTCTCTTAGTGATCTACCATTAGCCTGTAGTTTTTCTTCTATCTTTGAAAGAGTCATATTCATTATCTAGTCTTCGGATAGTTGCAGGTCTATCAAGGATACACAACGACGCACATATTAAGTAGATATGAATTACTTGAATTTAATATGAATTAGCACCAGGAACAAAGATGTAATAATTCAACTTACCTACAGACTACATGGATTTTCTTTGAAAGTAAATAATATCTTCAGACAAAACATCATAACATTGCTGACACACATTTTCAGGTCTATCCATATTATTTGACAATAAGAGCACCACGAAAAGGTCACGGATGTAGTTTGCAGAAGCCCAATTACCTGCTTCCAAGATGGTATCAATAAATTTTTTATCATCTTGCAGAAGGCCCAATGCATAACATGCTTCTTTGAACGTGCTATACACAATGCCTGCAATTGTACGTATGTCAACAAAACTTACACACCCCTTTTGAATGTTGAGCAGAAGTTTTAGGTAATATTCTTCACCACTTCCTCATGGAACATGAGTAAGTCTGCCGATTGAGAAGCCTTGTTTCCTTGGCATCCACAAAGAAATGTCTTCCTTCCACACGAACTTATTTAAAAACTGGCTATATGTAAGAGTACGACCAAATGGAAATAACCTATTTGCAAGCATCCAAGCTAGCATCTTTGTAGGCTTGTCGTCCACCTGTCAATGACGTCAACTATGTTTTCATAGTCTCTAAAAACCACCGGATGTTCATCTGGCAAGTGAAAAGGTAATCTAATTACTAAAGGTTTTTTTTGTATGTCGTACCCAAATATTTTCCAAACAGCTCCGCAGGCTGATATGTACCTACAATCATAATAATTCCTAATCTCATCAATAACCTTTTCAAGTTGCCCTTCTTCATTGCTCTAATAGAAAGAAGCAATGACATGATCATTTCCTTTGTGAACATATTTAAAAAGATATTTTATTGCTAATGTTTGACATGTATGATCAACGTTGATATGGCAACAGTACTTTAGCAACAACGATTGGTTGTACGGGACAATGTATGAGTTATCGAGAACTATGTTTTTCTTCATGATTGTTCTGCCATTGTCTCTTCTTTTATACTTGGGGAAGCCTGCCTCATCCATTACAGTCCTTAATCTAAATTGTTTTGAAAAAAATTTGGAGCAACGACTGTTGGACATGCATGGGCTAGTATTGTTATGCCTGCCACATGGACCATAGACCATGAACTTCAAAACCGTTGTATATAGTTTAGTCCTGCTATGCTTGTCAGGGATCTCTGCTGATATATGCTTGTCTATATCCTCAGGTGCTTTCAGTTTAAATAGAGGATGCATGAACAACAGTATATGAGCGTGCTGTAAATTGCACTTCTGGAATTCAACTATGCACACGTCTACAAATAAGACGACCAATTAAAAAAATGAGGCAACATGTAATTAAACATAACATTATCTATACTTACAGCTAGATATTTTGCCAAAGAACTTTCCTTGCTTGAAGTATGCAACCAATTGACTCAGCTTGATATTAAAAATCCTTGAAACTATGCCAGGCCGGTCTTCTGCTTTGAATCTCGTATCTTTCAAAAGACGCTTAATTTCATCCCACTCAGGGTTGCATATTATATTGATAAAGTAACTTGGGTAACCCGCATACTTGCAAATTGCAAAGGCATCTTTACAGTTATTAAACATGTATCTAGGTCCTCCAATGAAGCTGTGAGGAAGGATTATCCTCTGCCCAGTTGACACATCATTTGTCTCTCCCGAACCAAAGACTCATGTAGTGCATTATATTTTTCAACCCTTAGTTTTGGTTGATTGTGTCTAATGAAGCTGTCGTTCTGCCTCGATCATAGTATATGCATCAACTGAGAATTGCTGAAATAATCTCCTTCTTGATTGTAGAAGTATTGGTGATTCATTGCATCGAATTTGTATTCAGTATGCAAAAAACTCCCTCATGCTGATAGTCTTCCTTTTCTTATTAGCATCAAGTCCATAACGAATGGATGTCTGGATGCCAATCCTAAAACCATCTTCTCCATAAGGGAATAATAACGGATATTGAAGAGCCAAATACAACGAATATAGAACGTCAATCCTTTGCAACCTGTTTGACATGAATTGTACTATAATATCCCTCTCAAGAATTGAGTCATCAATGTCCCTTAACACTAAAATTGCAACCTCAAACCATCAAATATAGTTGGTGAGTTATATACTCTTCCATCCTTATTCCACTTTTTGATTAGCTTTAATTTGATTTTTGGGTTTGAACCCTCTGCAAATCTATCTCTAGCAAACCGAAAGGTCTTTGCAAGAGGATTGTGCACATCTAACATCTCTTTAAGAGCAGTCACAATTTAATAGTCAACAATATTTGTTGCTTCTGTAGAGCTAAAATTAGAACAAACATGTTGTATAATATATTACGTACACGTAGAAATGAACAACTATAGTGCATTTTTAAGTTGTGTGGATAATAAATGATTTTAGATGCAGATTTATAACAATAAACAGGAATTACCTCACAGCAGTTACTCTGTTTTGCACTTCATTCTTAGTGTCATATATATACTGTTGAGCAAACATTGGCTTATTATTGTCAGAAGGAATTAAGCTTCCAATGGAATGGTAGTTTTAACCACTCAATAAAAAAAAGTTGGAGGTGCTGACCCGTTATTGATAGCATGATTGACTTTTTCAACCATTGATGTAAATGAAAACATGGAGTTAAATTTTCTTATATTTTTTTAGAAGTACCTGGCTTTGTCATTATTCATACTATGTAGGTCCTGTAGGGTTTGTGGTATTATTTTTAGTATTGGTAGTTCTACTTTACCATTCATGCAACATAGTCCAAATTTTGGTACAATATTTCTCCTACTTTTCGATAGTCTCTCGTCTTCCCACCTTGATGCATTACAGTACAAACAACGGTGCATTGGATTACCTGCATCCCAAGTATCTAAAATTTGAAATGGCATGTCACATGATAATGAATTTCATATCTAAGTTTCATGTGTCAATATAAGCAAATTATGCGCTAATTAATTACATCTGCATGAATAGTAAATCTATCGTCAAACCTTCTTCGTGAAAAGCTGCCACATTGTACACCAAGTGTTGATGGTCTTGATCTGTTGATAAATTTTTTGAATGGAGGCAAAAATATATTAAAATATATTTTGTTGAACATTGATATATTTATATTTTGAGATACACAAAATATATATAATTTGAAACTAAAATTATGTATGTGCATCAGGAAAAAAAAAGTTAAAACAAAGAATATTAATTAAAATTTATTTAAGAGGTTAATTTTTTTCAATTAATATCAGTTATTTTTTTAAATTATTTTATTTATCTTAAATTTAAACTCTCAATTCTCTAAAAAATGAGAAATTTTATAATTTAAAAAAGTTAATTAATATTAATATTGGTTAACTTAAAATTGGGTTCTTATAATTTTTTTATTATTTAATATATACATAATTTTTTTTCTTCTCTCACGAATTTTGGAAAAAAAAAGTTAAAGATTTCACTTATATTTTAAAGATTAAATATGAGTTTAGTGATTAACTATACTCATTAGCTAATTGACTAATTTTAAAAAGAACATTATCACTACTTATTATTTTATTTATTTCTAATTGTGATACTAAATTAAATTTAATACGATATATAACTGCATATTAAATTTAATAAAATAACATAATTATCAAAATAGTCATTTATAATTTAATGTGGAGACAAAAATAATATAAGAATGAGGTCAAATATATTTATTTATGTATAATTATTAACATTTGTGTTTTCAAAGTCTAGTGGGGCCAAGTGCCCCCTCTGGCTAACCTAGGTCTTCTTACAAGTGTATTTTTTTTAGATGGATAGTCTTCCCTATTTAAATAATAAACTAATACACTAATAAATAGAAATGTACCTTCTTCCAAATGAGCATAATAATGTTCCATGAAGTCAGAGTCCAGCCTAATGTCGTCAAAGATGTCGGTCGCTGCATTATTTTCAATGTTTTATGTATACATGAATATAATGAATATAATTATTTGTTCATTTAGCTTATTAACGGTATCTTGTGGCCACCATGCTAACCTTTTGTTAATGAAATTTAAGGGTAAAATACAATTTAAAGGAGTTAGTTAGAGGTCCTACCTTGATCCTCCGTCATTAAATAATTGGTATTTTGGGTACAATCTATTGTAGCTGAGGCTTCGGGTGCTCCATAAGGAAGGTGTGTCTTCTGTGATAGTGATCCATTTTGTACATTCCGTGCAAGTTTAATACTTAATTATTATGATCCATCAGCTGTTTGGTACATAATCCTCTAACATTAGAGAAGTTTAAAAGAAGGAGCATGTTGCGGAAAAGCTAACCGTGAATATGATGATGGAGTTCGGTGGCATTGTAGTAAAGGTTATAGTTGTTTACTTTAGAATTGACTACATGGGAATTTTCTATTATCGAAACTGTGGAGCGCTTGTAAGTATGCTTTGCATTAAATTTTTCACATACATGGTCCCTTACCTAGTTGGTTACATTTTGACTTGCAGTGATGCAAATATAGGAACGAGAATGCAATAGAAAGTTTTCATTAGTACCATAATGAATTTCAGATAATCTATAAGCAATGCATATACCTCGGACACTCAAGAAAATTGAGTCATTATGTCCACCATTGGATCCGGTTATTAGTTCCGATGTCAACTTCAATGAGTGTTTCATTGTTGGTATTATAGATCTTGGGAAGGTTTTCCATACAACCATTTGAGCGATGGCGATATATTTTCTGAATCCTTCCAATGATGGAATCATGAGCTTGGTGGCTACTTTGGTGAACTGCAAAGTAAATGGTCATAATTTTATTCTCACAGAATACTTGATGGACCAAATTTGCTCGTTGAACCAATTAAACAGGTCAAGAGAGTGAGTAATACCATTAGAAATGTCTGCAAGAGGAGTATGCCTCGGGTGGGAAAAGTTGGGGTAGTTTTTTTTATATGGATGCAGTAATGGCATTTTTAGTCCCATGCAGTTGAGGATGATCAACCACATTTGTTAATGAGGATAAATCAATTGATGTGGCCGATTGCTGTGATGAAGACGATTCACGCATAAGCATGTCTGAGTTTTCTCTTAAGGGGAAGTATTGTTGTCCTGCTTGAACCTAAAACATTTAAATCACACATTGAAAACAATAAAAAATGAGAACCCTAATGAACATAGTTAAGGAATCAATTTAGCCTAACTATAGATAAACAAGATGCAAACCCATCGTTGTATCTTGTTCAAGTGATGGCTGTTGTCTCTGTCTTCTTTGGTCGTGCAATATTAATCTCCTCCTTAACCTAGCTAATTTAGGACTCAGCATATATTTATTATAATCCATCGTACACAACACGACCAAATATATGTGATTCTTTAAATAAAAGACTCAAGGTTTGGACAACGACAATGTTTAGTACATATAGCTTCAAACAAAACTAAATTAAATTTGTGGAAGCAACATGTTTGGAGTAAATAAGGAATGATACAAATGAAGAAGGAGATAAAGGATTAAGAAATCTAGGCGGGAATTTTGAGTGCGATGCTGTTACTTAATAGAGAGTCGATCTGCATGGGTTGATAATTTTATTATATTCTATTTCTATTCTATTCTAAAAATCAACATAGAATGGTTATATTTATCAAAAAATTTATAAATATAGCATATTTTTTAATCATTTGTTATGGGTTATGGTCTTTGTTATTGGGCTTATGCCCGTGACAGGCTCATATTAAAAATGAGTATGTGGACCTATTATATAATCCTATTATAATTCTTATTGCCAAAAAAAGAAAAGTACAAAAATTAAATAAATATAAAATTATATTTTTAGATTGAATTCTAGGAGAAAAAAAATGTAGTATTTGAATTCTAACAAACCATAAATTGATAAGCAATTTATTCAAATTACATTTAAAAGATTTTAATTAATTGTATAGCTTATTAAAATTAGAATCTTTTCATTTTAATATGTCTATAGATTAAACTTTTATTTCATATACTTATTATTAATTAGAGTTGAACTATTATTATTATTATTATTGATAATAATTTAAAAATCAATGCTCACTTGAATTGTAAATGACAAATAATGGTCTGAGTTTGTTATGAGTTAATATGCATTTAACACATGTAGTGTCATTTATTAAATTTATTACAATTCTTATTGCTACAAAAAAAACTACAAAATTTTGATAAATAAAAAATTATATTTTTGGATTGAATTATAGCTTAATTTTATAGCTTATTAAAATTAGAATCTTTCCATCTTAATATGTCTATAGTTTAAAATTAGAATCTTTACATCTTATTATGGTTTGTGTATGTTTAATTAGTTGTTCTTGCAAATCTTGTATGTATGACATTACCCTTATATGTATGTATGATCTATGCTATATGTTATGTTTATATATAATGTTGGCCTTGTGTATGTTTTATTTGATTTCTTATTATGGCTTGTGTATGTTTAATTAGTTGTTCTTGCAAATCTTTTTTATAAAATAAAAGTTTTTCTCCAAAAATTTGATAGTGCGCTAATACGACTATAAGCTTAATAATAAATAGCTAAAGTTTTAGGTGAGCAAGTCGGTGACAGTCGGTTTCTAGTATGATCATGATGTACTGATTCTCATTTCATCTAATTGTTGATTGTTGATATTGTGCCGGTCTGACTATATGAGAACATCTATTAATAATGGTTCAAAGAGTAACTCAACCCAAAAAGAAATCATACGTGATATAGGCATATGACCAAAAGAGGTGATAACAAACCAAAACTAATGTGGTACATACTGCATTAGCGTTTCTAGACTTCAACATACATGAAGATTCATTCAAGGGACATGCTGTGAATATCAAAATACTACCAATCCTTAATAAGTTATCCCTTACTAAACCTCTCCACCCTGTATTAAGTTCCACTTCGATGAACATAAGTGTCATCTTCCAGCGAAGTCTCATGTGATATTGAAATCCACCATGCTGGAGTAAACATACATGATAAAATCTAGATGGAAAGGCATGCATTGCAAAATTAGTAGGAACAGTCTGTACAGACACAAAGCCAAATGTTAGCATAACAATGTTAAATAATATAATCATCTAGAACTTGAGTGATTTTATATATTTCATCGGCACATAATGTAATTACCAAGTAGGAGCACTGAATGTCGTGATTAGTTAACTTGCGTACAAATAAGTAATAAGGTGCGTTGATGCTACATTTGTCTGGGGAGTATAAACCGAAAGGTCCACCATTGAAGCCAACAAAATCGAAAGGACGTCCACGGCAATCGACTAACTGTCCAAATGGATAAGTTGGCATGAATTCATGAAATTTAACAGGCATGGTAGTAAGAACTCTGTTCAAATCAGCGGGTTTGTCAATGTGGTCATCGACGTGGTTGTTATTTCCCATACTTGGTTGCTGCATACTGACGTCCTCTTCATTAACAGGCGGGACAGCATTCAGATCAATATCTAAATGCCTTGAAATTAGCTTGCATTTTGGAATCTCTAAATCAACATCATGAGGTTCAACATTGCTTGTCCTTTTAAAGAAAGGTTTTCTTTCAATAGGCACTGCATGCTTACCGTAACGGTCCTTGTTGGTCGTCTGCCTGTTGGTCACTTTAGCAGATTTTTTCTTCTTTTTCTTGTTCACTTTGTACTATCCATAGTGGAATCACTCAATCTCATCAAATAAAGGGCCAGTTTGAATAACTTGTTTGTCATTATCTGAGGAATTATCATCTAAATGACCCTTCATATAGTGGTACAGAATTGGGAGGCTTGCCATCTTATCATTCTTGACCTTAATAACATAAAAGATGTCGCTGAAAAGGTACCGGAGGTTTATGGTCCCCCCTATTTGAGGCCATAAAGTTGAACCAAGAAGTGTAAGCTTTCCATAATATAGGTGGTGTTGTATCCCTTAGCTATTCTTAGGGTAATTTGGTTACGATTGGTGTCTACAACTCTCATATTGTCATCCAAGAAATGGTTATATTTCCTATAGAATAGGCTAGAGATAGAATGCATTTTCTATGGCAAATGAAGATAGATGAAGATTGATTAATAAAAATGGAAATGAATGGAAAGATGTATAGCATAAGTGTCAGCATTCAAGTCTCATGAAAGTTTTAAAAAATAATAGATGCATTGACTACATAAAAAAATAATTTCAACAATAATAAGCATTTTATACCGCAAAAGGATCAACTGTGAGGTAAAAGACACGGCATTGTTTATCAATGTCAGAGGCTTTGTGATCGTTGTGCATTGTAGGTACTAAACAGAAGTTTCTTCAATAATGGACTGAACCTAGAGAAGTAAATGAGGTACTTTCATACATGTGTTTTGGGAGAGTTAAAGTAGTATATGGAAGGAGCAGAAAACACTTTGCTTCATACTAAATAGCATCTCCATCAATGAATGCAACAGGAATGACAAAAAGGTGTATTGAGTGCAATATATATTTAGTTATCTTTAACTATGTATGTATTTATTACTATTTATAGGTGATTTACAGATGATGAGAGATATTTCAAATTAGCTAATCTGAATAAGGTTTTTCTACTTGTCTTATCTGCCGATTAAGTAATAAGTAATATGACAATTTAGGTTGTTTAAAAACTCATTGTAGGGACCTGCAGCAAAATAGGGATAGATAGTTTTAGATATCATCATTAGTATACTCTATTGATAACTTGTCATTACCCAAATTGTGAAGTATGGCCAACTCTATAAAAGTAGAGGTGGAATTTGTGCCAGAATAACTATCCCTCAGGCCTTGGTAATGACTCAATCCTAATTTAGCAGTTGAGTGTTCAAACTGCGTGTGTACATGATCTTCTAAAGGATTTATATTGTACATGAAGTGTGTTACTATAGTTATGAAAATGATGTTAGAGCAGGTGTGGGGTGTAGTTGAAGACGAATTGTGACAGCTGATTGACAGCCTGCTAAGAAGTTTAAAGTTGGCGGGTTTTGAATTATATAATGGAATATGATAGAGTGAAGGTTTGCATACTCTCAATTCATGGTTTGAGTAAATATATTGTTCCAGAATAACTATGATGGGAATTAATAAAGTCTAAATAAGCCACGTAATAAATCTTGTATTACGATATGGTTCATAGACTGCAATGCCATTATTAATTAATATTTTTCCACATTATTATTTTAAGCAGATTATGTATATATGCACTATACTTTGCGTTCAAATTTTTTTCAATGGGTTTGATTTCATATAGTAATCATGAGGACTTACATGGTGTATGAAGAAAAGTGTATTTTAATGTGCATGAATCATTGATTAACTACTCTGCATATGAATGAATTTCCTCTTGGGCTATTTGTTATTTACTTTTGGAATTATATATTGAAAAGTAACACTCCTTGCAAGGGAATCCGATAATTCCTTATGCAATTGTGACCACAACATTTAATTAAAAGAAGAATTTGCGCCATTGATGCAGTGTGATAATTCACTATTATAATTATAAAGAGAATCAAACAAAGGATTATCTTTTTATTTCTCATCCACATTATAAGCATAACAATGGTAAGTTGCAATCTTCAAATATGAAAGCAGATATGAAATTTAGACTATTTATAGGGTGAAACACTATCGAATCATTTTCATATTTGTTCCATAATAAGTGTGAATTGTCATAGATTGAGCTAGATTGGAATTTTTTGTATACAAATTAGTTATTTATGCAGCAAAACATTCCTCTCATAGATCAGCGATATTGAAATCAGTTAGCGTTAAAGGAAAAGCCGACATTTATGTTGGAACAATGAAGTAAATAAAGTTCAGCATGACTTAGCTATTAAATGGATTTAAACGCGTGTGCACAACCAAGGACATGAATTAAAAAAACTTGCATTCTAATGAAACAAATTACTCAAATCACAGCTTGGCCATAACATTGACTTTGGAATTAAATCTAAATCACGAAATTAAAGCTAACTGAAATAGAGGACTACTCACTAGCTAAAACCCAAACTAATGTTACCATTTTTCATATCTTAAAGATCTTTACGTGCATCATCGTCTCGTCATTTGAAAAAATAAAAAATTACAAAACAGTTCCGAATTTAAACTCATTGTATTTAGCAAACAGCTTCCAACCACGCGTAAGATATAACCTAGCTTTCTTTTTTTTAGCTCCATCTCAACCCCATGTGGTAACAAGAGCCATTGTCTAGAATCACCTTGACATGGTTGTGTTTGCTAGGAAATGCGCTATCAGCAAATCTAAGGGAAATGATCTTGTAATTGAGGACCACAGAAAATGGAAAAATTTAAACAACTTGTTAGGTATTTTTGGATGAAGTATACTAAGCACGAAAGTAGAAAAATTTAGAATGATTACCACAGCACTATTGTCAACCTGGTTGGAAGTGAGAAGATTAAGGCAACTATAGACATAAGGTCCTTGAATGTTTGAGTCGGGACTACCAGTGGTTAAAAGTGTAGCGTATTGGTTCGATTCGACCTTCCCAGTGAAGTGAGTTTGTGGTTTAATAATGGAACAAACATGATTGATGGTACCATTGCAATATGGGGATGCTTATTGGGAAACTTGGGTTGGATCCTGGCCAAATCTGTTGTATTTCTTAGGCATGGTATGTGACGTGCTGGCAGCAGAGTGGTTCGAGTCTTTCTTAAAAAAAGACTTAGACAGCAGAAAAGCACTGAGGAAACCATCCTGTCCCTGGAAGCCTGTGAGCTGAAGATCTTGCTTGTAGACAGTTTTTACCTCGGAGGTGTTCCCAGTTGAAGCAGGGAAAGGTATAGTGGCAATGGAATTATGAAGAGTTTCATGTAGAAATCTATTTTGCAAATTAACTTCCAGAACTGGCATATCTTCATAGTTCGAATGAACCAAATCTGAAGGAGTCAAAGCTGGTGGTGTTTGTTGGGCAGAAAGGTTCTTGGCTGGTGGTTTATTTTTGTGCAAAATATTAGAAGTTGGATATGTAAATTCATTTTGCATCATGAAGCTATCATTGACTTTTATAACAACAAATATGTCCAACCCAACGTACAATAACCTCATCCAGCTACCATGGTCGAGCCCGTAACATGTGACCAAATTATGAAATACATAGAGTATGTAGCTAGTAGGAAACCATTTGCTCAATGATAGCTCAATTTGATTGTCATTCATGTCTATTACAATCACCCTATCTCAAAGATGTTCCCTATACTTCCTATAAAATAGGGAGGGTAACTCATGTGTAACGTGAAATAGAGATTAACATAATCATAAGTTTCTTGTTTTTTAAAAAAAGAAGAAAAAATATATATGAATCTTTTGGGAGCTATTTATGATTCAGGGGTGAATAAATAAGACTTACAGCTTAGGGATCCACATGAAGATAAAATATATGATTTTTGTCAAAGTATGCAAGAATGAGCCTACTCTCCTCCATGGTTAGTAATAATAGAGGTAGAAATATGTATGAAACTATTGTGATAGTTAGCTTATGACTATTCTACTGGCCCTTATAAAGTAATCAGCAATGTCTGTTTAGACTAAAAAAATGCAGGTATGGTGTTTGAATAGGATAGTTGTAAATATATATTGACTTTCCAAAGAAGAAGACAGGTACATGAAGCCACTTTATATATTTCATCTTGGAATAGCATGAACAGATGTAGATAAAGCACAGTTTTTAAGGAGAGATCATACACAAAAGACACTTGTGCTTTGATGGAGATAAGGTAAGAAATATTCAATAGGGATTCAATAGGAATATAGAGAAATAATAATTTCAAATAAATCAAATAAATATATCAATAAAGGAGGTTCCAAACATCATTCCCTGATGCCAGTTGTTAGAAAAGTAGATTTATATAATTTTAGTAAACAATAAATTTTAAATTTTATATTGAATTAGAAATTAAAAATTTGGAAATGAAAAAAAGGTACATAAGGGTATGTAAGAGTTCATATCCTGTCCTTGGGCCTCCTTTTTAGAGTGCCGGTTCATTTATTGACATGCAAAAATTTGTCTTGTATACATGCTTCAGTCACTATTATTCTAATTAGTAACTTAAACTATACAATTCTAAAGACAACTCCATAAGGAATCTATATTAAAATAATAAAAAAGTGACATCTTTTTTAATGGATATGAAAATAATTAAAAAATGTCTGGACACATCTTCCATGCATTGAATCATTATCCAGATTGTTTATCATAAGTCTTAGGTTATATATTAATTTAGATTTAAATAGTAGGATGCAATTATTAAATAACACACTATGATTGGATTAAAGGAACCAAACATAAGAAGCAAGTGCATATCATAGATATTGCTTTTGCTTCACATACATAATAAGCATTACACGCACACAATGACTCGCATGGTTTGATTGCATTAGACCATGCGTTATTGGATGACATAGCTAAAGGAAAAAAAACAACGACATCACTTCATTAAAGGACACTACACGAAACCATAATTATATGCAACATTGATACTGGGAAATATTCTATGATACTTGAGCTTGATCATTAGTCTACCATATATTTTGCTTGAGAATCTATCCAGACACTAATTTTGGTAGACTTTATCAACCTCGAAAATGCCATCTTCGAGCTTTCTACACTTCGATGATGATCCATTCTTAGAGTCTAGATAAAGATCAATGAGTTGCTTAGACCATCCACCACTAATAATGATTCTTTTGGGGGGTTAAGAAAGCATCATTAGAGTTTTCCACCAAAGCCTCAACAGAAGGAGAACTCATGCGCTGCATTTTAACTATTTTTTAACTAAATATATGACCCCTTTAATGCTCAACTTAACGATTTTTACTATTTGATAGTTACCTTTGGCGTGTCGGTGGAAGCGGGTGCGACGGTGCAGGCAACGCAATAGCTCTTGGTGGCTTCATGGACGGCGACGGTTCGTGAGGAGTTCAGCGCGAAGCTGACAGCAACTCCCTCGCGATGGTGCAAATGGTAGCAACTCCCTCTCCCCCCCCTCTCTCTCTCAAACGCACTCTATCTCTCTCTACCCTCGGTTCTCTCCTGCGATGGTGGTGCAGCGTGATGGCGAGCTGCGTGGCTGTGAGGCGTGACACCAGACGGCTCTCCTTCCTCCTTTTCCCCCTCAGTCCCCCCTTCTCTCTTTCCTTTTCTTTCCTTTATTTTTCCGTCGTTGCTGCTGTTGTGTTAGTGTGTATTAGGAAAATGATGGCGGTGGGTGAGTGGCGGTGGCTGGGTTAGGGTTTTATATGTTTGATTTTAGAATTAGGGTTTAATTTGGGACAAATATAAAATTATGAATTTTTGAGTAAATTAGAGTTTTGGTAAAATTTAATAAAATTAAGGTATTATATTAAATTAAATTCTAAATTAATCCCTTAAAATTATTTTAAAAAATATTATTTAATTACCAATTTGATGATTGGCTTTTAATTAAGTATTTTAATTTAAAATATAAGACAATATAATTAATTTTCTTTGTTTATAAGAATTAAGATATTAAATTCCAAAATCTTAATTATTTAAACCAAATCATATCAAATTCTTATTATTTTACATTTATTTAACTTTATAATCTAATATAGAAAATAATTTGATAATTATAAAATCAGATAAAACCTTAAAGTATTTTAAACTCAATTAATCAAAATTTTCTTTAATTATCTTTAATAAAATAATTTCCGAGACTAAAGTACTTCTTAATGAATAAATAAATCGAAATTAACTCTTAATAAGATTTTCTAAAATTTCTGGGTCTTACACTTAAGCCATGATATTTCTACTAGAAAGAATATTATATAACCTTTTCTAATATTAACTACTTAATACTGAGCCTTTATGTCGATATCGCGTACCAATTTTTAGAAAATGTCAGAAAATTTTGTTTTTATTCATTAAAATCACATGCCAAAGATCTCTAAGTAATAACAAAATATAAGTATTAATAATACTAAATGTTATACAAGTAATTCAAAATAAATTTAAATACAATACTTACCCCCTCTGTATAAAATTAAATCTTAAGCAACAAGAGCGAGCGGACTCTATGAAAGTAACTTGATTCATAAACAAATTCTACTAATCGTCTGCAGTTTCATACCGAATTTTTAAGTCTGTGTCACTGAAAGGGTAAAAAATTTTAAAATGAGACATAAACCGCAAGTTCTCAATAGAGGACGAGAATGCCATGAAAGTAAATATTAAAATGCAAACAGTTAAGTTATCTGAGAAATATATATTCTTTCATCATTTTTCTATCACCGAAATTTTAATTTCAATTTATATAAAATAACTAATTATAATAAATATTAATTGACTTAAACTTAAAAAGTATTTACAAAATCAATTTAATCATTCCTAATAATTAGTCTCTAAGAGCTCAAATTAATAAAATAAACCATAATTTATTCATAATAAAAATTACTTAAATTCAATTATGTAATTATTCCATTACTGAATTTTAATCTCTATTGCAAAATATTCAATTATAATAAAATTACATAAGAATCCTGATTAATATAAAAATAAACTTATCTCACAAATCATTTAATTATTTTTAATAAAACAATTCCTAAAACTAAAGAGCTTAAACTAGTAAAATAAATTATATCTTATTTTATATTGAATTTCTAAAATTACAGGATGTTACATTCTACCCACCTTACAAAAATTTTCGTCCTCGAAAAAAATATAAGATGGAAGAAAGGTTTTATATTCACATCCCCTTTTAACCATTTCAAAGAATGCAAGAAAATCATATCACATGAATATAGAAGAAAATATACAAAGTGATGCAAAAGTTGATAAAATAACTTGACACGAACTAAATTTTAAAATCCAGAAGTTAACAAATAGGTGCAACGTTTGCTTAGAATTCTCGACGAAGCATGATCACCCCCTCTCGTCGTCTCAAAATTCCATGACTCCTTGTAACCTCCTTGATGCATGAGCATCTTAGCTAGTTTAGCAAGCTAGTTTAGTAAACTTTTAGTTTATTTTCATGCATTATAGCAAATAAATAAGCGACTTCATGAATTATCCTTGCATGTAGTAGATAATTAAACATGAATTGAATTTGTGACTGTTTCGTGGATATACAAGTTGAATTTAATGCAATAGGAAACACTAAGTGAAGTTGCAATCATAAGAATTATTGTTGCACTTAGTATATTAATTCATTTTGTATATTAGTTTGATGCACTATGTTTAATGGTTGATAGGAAATCAATGAGGAAGGCATGCAGGAAACAAAGTATTCATGAAGTAGAGGAAGAGAGGGAGCATTGCTCAATGTGGCATTGGCAACTCCCACATGCAAGGCGCCCCCTCAAAGAATGCCAACCCCGTAGGCCACTGGGGTGTTGGCAATGCCAAGTTACAGGGGTGTCATCTCAAAGAACACCAACCCAGGAGGCCACTGGGGCATTGGCAACGCCAAGTTATAGGGGCGTCAGCTCAAAGAACGCTAATGCTGGAGGGGAATGGGCGTTGGCAACGCTCATAACAAGGGGCTCCAGCTCAAACAACGCTGGCAATGGTGGCATTGGCATTGGCAATGCCAGGATCCAAGGGCACCATATCAAGTGGGCGCTAGTGCAATAAACCAAGGAAGCATGAAGCCAAGAGTGGCGTTGGCAATGCCAAGTATAGAAGGTGCCCCTTTAAGACAACGCCTTGGCCACAAAAGTGCTCTTGGAGGTAAAGAAAGCTGGCACTAACAATGCCCACATACAAGGGCGTCCCCTCAAGGTAACACCTGCGAAACAAGGGAGAGCCGGAAGCCAAACAGGACGTTGGCAATGCCAAATATAAGAGGCGCCAGATTGCAACAATGTCCCACATCACATAGAAGCCCCCTGGGAAGCGTGTTCTAGCAATGGCAACTCCAATATAAGGGGCGCTTAAGTGCAACAACACCCATGTCCCAAGAGCTACCCTTGAAGGTATGAAACCAGGCGTTGTTAACGCTAAGAACAACTGGCACCACTTTGAGATAACGCCCACAAGCCAGCCCTAGAGTTTGGCTTCTAGCGTTGTCAACGCTAAGAAGAGAAGTGCCTCTTTGAAAGGGCGCTAACAATGAATGTAAGGCTCATGAAGCCATACGAGCAGTGCATGTATAAAGAGTGTTGAAGACAATGAAGGAAGGAAGCATGGTGTTATTAATGCTAATTGTTGAAACGCCCAAATGTTATAATGCCAAGATGATCCTGGGAGTGCACTTGATGGCATTGGCAACGCCAAAAGTAGGAAGCACCCCCTTGTGAAATAACGTCTGCGATAGTGGGGTTGAAAATTTTAGAAATACCATGCGTATGCATGGTGAAAAATTCTGCAAGCGTGCGTATGCATGATGGTAAATATGTGTACACACGGGTATACAAGCTGGCATAATGAAAAAGAAGCATTGGTAATGCTAGTTAAAGGGGCACCCTCTCAAGGTAACGCCTACGATAAAGCCACAAGTTTGGAATCCCATTTTGTGCTTGGAGTTAATAACGCCACATTTAAAGAGCGTTAATTCTATTTAACGCCTGGAATCAATTGTAAAGCCTGACTAAGGCGTTGGTAACGCCAAGTTTCAAAGGTGTTACTTCTATTAACGCCACGGCACTCAGGAATCTCTTGAGCCCACAAGCCCAACAAGATCCAATTTGAACGCAAAGTTCAAAAGGAATTAAGAAGCAGAAGTAGTATAAATAGGGGGGTTGGAATTTGTAAAAAAATTTTTTGGGAACTTTTATCTTTACTTCACTTTTTGCCTTCTTAACTTTTAGCTTTGACCTCCATTTTTTGGAGAATTATGTAACTTGAATAATGAGTAGCTAATTCTCCCCTATTAGGGAGAGGAGCTCTGTTAGAATCGAAATGAATTAATGATCATTTTCTTTTCTTCTCTATTCTATATTTGTTTATCTAAGAAAGAGTCTCCAACCTTCACAAAGCCAATTCTATCGAAAGAAGAATTGAATCTATTAGAATTCTATGTGAGCCTGGAAAAAGAGATCATAATAATTCAGTTTGAAACTCTTCTCTCACAATAATTTTAATTTTGATTCAAAACCTGATAAGTGATATTTAATCAATCTGAATTGGGATCTTAGGAGTTATGTGGCTTGGGATTAGAATTTAGGCTTGACCTCTTTTCATGAGCATTGGATCAAGGAATTGACATTTGATCATGTTTAGAGAATTGAATTACCAAGTAATTGGAATTTAGTTAGTTATGATCCGCCAGAGATCTAACATTGTATGAACAAAAAAAAAAAGAGAAGTTCATTGATTCAGGAAGATTTAACATCTCCAATTTCTAGTGCTTTAAATTCATAAACACTTCCTTACTTGATTTAATTTTCCTTCCTGATTACTTGCTTCATTTTCCCTTCTTAAGTCTTTGTTCTCCTTTAATTCTCATTGACCTTAGTTCATTTACATTATAGAAATTTAATTTCCTTGTCATTTATTTTTCTAGCATTTATATTATTACAGTTTAATTTTCTTCAAAATTCCCAACTATTTACTTTCCCGCTTTTTACTTCCACTCATTTATTTCCTTGTTATTTAGTTTTCAGCAATTTACTTCACTGTCAAGTTATCTAAGCTTTAATCAAACCTCATCAAATTGATTGTTTATCTAGAATGGCCAATTGATTAAAGTTGCTTGATCTATCAATTCTCGTGGGATCGACCTCACTCATAGTGAGTTATTACTTGATAACGACCCGGTGTACTTGCCAGTGAATATTGTTTATCAAATCCGTATCACTCGTACACTTACCAGTTTCACTTTTTACGTGTACAAATAGCGTCCCTAAGAACTAACATATCACTTGCTATATTTAAGAACTGTACGTGACATGAAAACAAACCCGAAGAAATACTAAACTTGAGAAGAAAAGGACAAATGGCACGGACGGTATTTGCGAGAAATTGGAAGAATACTTAGGTTCACAATTGGACAAGGATGTATAGAAGCAACATAACACGCCAAAAAGAGAATCCAATCATATATTAAAAGAGAAACTGAAATCAAAGAACTCTAATAAGAATAATAAGAGGAAATACAGTATGTTAGTTTTAAGTCAAGCTGAATTAAAGCGGTATAGAGTTCTCCAAAGAAAAAAACTAGGATCAGTGGCACCATCCACAAAATGTTTAGGAACACAATCAAATAAGGTGTTTATAAAGAATGAAAAAACCTATGAGGGAATTAATTCACTTTCTCAAAAAAAAAGGGTATGAAACAAACATTTTTCTAAAGAAATACTAAAAGCATAAAGGAATCATTATGTCAAAACAATTTCAAATTGAAATGAATTATGCAAAATTTGCAAATAAAAATTAATTGGGAGGAGGGCAAAAATATTTTTCCGAAAATCTTTGAAGATACTTAGGTGCATATTCAAGTAAAGATACTCACAAGAACTTCAATAAAGTTGACAAAAAATCAAATTTTAGCTAAAAAAATAATTCAAGGTAAAATGTTTCTTATTAATTAATAGAGGATAAGTGGTGTATTGTAGTAAGCAAGTTCAAATTTCATAAAGAAAATTCAAGGTTCATATAAAATAGTGCATATAGAATTGATGATTGGATTTTTGACGGTTTAGAATTTCTCAAATAAAATCTCGTCGAAGTATAGTTTCTAAACCAAGCAATAATCCTTTCATACAAAAAGTTGTTTGTCACTAGTACAAACCCCTAAAATTAATAACCGAAGTATTTAAACCTCGGGTCGTTCTCCCTAGGAATTACAATAAAGTGTCTTGTTATTGGTTTGAGTTGTTTTGGGGTTTTGATAAGAGGCATGAAAGTAAATGGCAATGAAAATAAACTACAACTATAAAAGGCTCTTGGCAAGGTATGAAAATTAGAAGTCCTATCCTAGTTATCCTTCTCAATTGTGATGAGAATTGTTCATTGCTACCATTTAGTTAACCCTTACTAAATAAAGGAAAGTCAAGTGGATGAATTGACTTGAGCCACAAGTTCTAGCCAACTCCCAAGGAAGGACTAGCTTTAGTGCACTCCAAACCAATTAGCAATCTCTCCAATTATCAATCAACAAAGGAATTAGATAACTCAAGTGTCACAAATTACTCTACCTAGGCCAAGAGGAACAAAACCTACACTAAAACCCAACCAAGCATTTCATCAAACACTACAAAAAAAGGGGGTTAAAACGGCGGTTATTTTGGGGAATTACGGCGGTTAGAACCGCCATTATTACCGAAAATGGCGCCCCCAAGAAACGTCGTTATTCTGGGCGCCATTCTGGTTATTACGGCGGTTTTCAGAAAATCGCCACAATTATCTTAGGATAATACGGCGGTTCTCTGAAGGTTAAAATGGCGGTTTCTGAATTGTTTAAAATGGCGGCTATAATCGCCGTTTTTTCCAGGATGTCGTGGTATCATTTCTGTTTAAAATGGCAGTTTTTAACCGCCGTTTTTACTATTATAACCGCCATTTTTATCAGATTATAATGGCATCTTGTGTGTTTAAAATGGCAGTTTCTAACCGCCGTTTTTTCCAAAATATAATGGCATCATTTTCATTTAAAATGGCAGTTTTTAACCGCCATTTCTACCAGCGTATAATGGCATCGTTTTCATTTAAAACGGGGGTTTCTATCCGCCGTTTGTACCTAATTATGATGGCAATTTTATACTTTTTAAAATAAGATTGAAACCACTAATTTAAAGTGATATTTTCAAAACTCAAAAATCTCATAATAACCAAAAGTTATAGCCATAAATCAAACATCATAAGATGATTTTTAATTCATACATGATCTAAAAGTCATAATCCAAGTTATAATTGAAATGTCATAATCCAAAAAACAAATTATCAAAATAATCCTTAACAAGCATTGACTAATTCTGACTTATAATTGTCTTAACATATAATCCTTAATATACGTCTTAACATATCAAGCAAGGTCATGCTTCCTTGTTGCTTGCTCCAGAGAAAAGAGTTCAAACTTGCAAGAATATAGATAATATGGGTGAATACATGTAATTGAACTTTTGAACCCTCACCGGATGTGTATCCGCTCTATTCACTCAAGTGTTTAATGGTTAATTCACTCAATTCTCTTCTATTCAAGCTTTCCAAAATTTGATTCTCTTCTAGCAATCAACATTTATTCAATGCATGCATACGTCCATCATGAGGTCTTTCATTTAGGTTGTAATGGGGTTAGGGTCAAGGTAGGATCATTTATGGTTAAGTGGACTAGGATTTAAATCTTTGATTAGCATAGACTTCCCCACCTAACTATATAATGACCTATACAAATTCAAACTATTTTAACTACCCATTCTTCACTTTTTCTTACATACTCATGCATTCTATTCTTTAATTCATAACACTTATGCATTGATTCCTTTTTGTTGAACTTCACTTTGGGGCATTTTATCCCCTTTTTATTATTTTTCTTCTTTTCTTTCTTTCTTTCTTTTCTCTTTTTTTTTCTATTTTTTTGTTTTTCTCATTTTCACTCTTATTTCTTTTTCTTTTCAACTGTACATAAGAACATCAATGCATAAGGTCTTATACATTTAATCAATACATGAATATGTTCCCATTTCTAAAACATGAAAGTGTACTACCCTTTTTATCCCATCCAATGTTCCCAAGCCTCACCAACTTTGAATAATAAACATTCTCACTGGCCTAGGCTAAAACAAGGATTTTCATTGGTTTTCCGCCTTGGGCTCGTAATGTGTTAAAATGAGAATAAGTTGGTTAATCATAGGCTCGAAATTGGCTAACAATGGGGAGTAAAAGGTTGGCTATTTGGGTAAGTAGGCTAATGAAATAATGGCATCAATCATACAAATGCACAAATACAAGAAATAAATGGACATATAGAATCAAGCAAATCAAGGATCACAATCATAGAAAGAGAACAATTTCACACAAGAATGGAAAATAAGTGGTTATAAAATGTAACCACATCAATAGGCTCAAATCTCACAAGCTTGTGTTCTAGGCTCAATACATGCTTCACAAAGTATGAATTCAAGCAAGTTTCACCAAAAATTTTCTTTCGATCAATTGGGTTAATGCCCTATAATTAAATTTCTTGGAAAATTTCAATATTTGACTAAGCATTGTTGTGATTGAAAAATTCAAAAATTTTCTTAGTTCACCCTTTCCTTTTCTAATTAAAACCAATTTCTTATGCAAAAAGGGTGACTAAGTGTTTGCAATTCAAAGTACAATTTCTATTCACAACCACAAACTAAAGAAAGATATGCAAAAATGTATAAGGAAAAATCCAACTAAAATTATGGGATCTATCATCTAAAACATCTAAAAAAAAAATCTATAAGCATCAAAATATCTAAAATCCAAAATAAGAAGTAAAAGTATCCAAAGTAAACTCAAAATGCATCAAGATATATACAACAGATATGCAAAATAAGGTAACTAAGAAAGTGTCCAAAATGTTCACCGGTGAAAGAAGTGCGCTGCGGCACAACGCTCTTCGCGTCTTAGGGTTACCCCTTTTTTTTGAATTGATGCGGGCGCGCACCTTGCGCGTCCGCGTACATTGAGGAAAATGGAGATCCACGCGTGAGCGTGCAGTGCGCTCTAGCATGGGTGGGCAGATTATGCAAAGGTGCGTGCGCGTACATTGCGCGCACGCGTACATGTGGTTGGGCCTGAGGCTTAGAGTGGGCTTGACACACGCCCAACTCTCGGGCAAAAGCCTAGAGTGGCGGCAGCATGCAAGGGCGCGCGCGCGTACAGCGCGCGTCCGCGTGCATTGGTAATTGGTGATAAAGCGCGCTAGCGCGATGCGTGCGCTCGCGTCTGTTCCACTTTGGACATATGGGCGCGCACGCGGCGAGTGCGCGTCCGCGCAAATCAAGTTGGGCCAGGGGCTTAAGGTTGGCCCAGGGCCGGCTCAACTCTCTGGGGCTTGGCTTGAAAATTTGCGGCAGCAAATCGGCGCGGGCGCGGCTTGTGCGCGTCCGCGTACATGTTCTTGTTCTCATGATTGGCGCGCACGCACGTAGTGCGCGTCAGCGTGGGTCAGGTTGGGCTCAGGGCATAATGTTTGCCGAAGAGAGGCCCAACTCTCGGGTACGTGGGTAATGATGCATCCGCATAGGGACGCGTGCGCGTACATTGTGCGCGCGCGTCCACCCCCCCTTTTTTTTCAGAAAAATTATGCTGGGTGCTCCCCATACTGTTCACAACTCTTTATTCAATCAACCATCATACAATTCACAAAAATGCAATTTGATATTATTCATCTACTACTAAACACAACATACATGTGACTAAGCTAACAATTAAGTTGTACACACAAATTTATGTGAAACATCTACCTACAATGGTAACTCAAATCACTTATTAAGCAAAAATAAAAGAGAGTGGAAAGAGTTTACCATGGTGGGGTGTCTCCCAAAATGTAAAAGAGAGTGGAAAGAGTTTACCATGGTGGGGTGTCTCCCACCTAGCACTTTTAGTTTAAGTCCTTAAGTTGGACATTTTGAGGTGCTTATTGTCATGGTGGCTTATGTTTGTACTCATCCTTGAATCTCCAAGGATCCTTACTCCTCAATTGGTTGACAGAATTTCCAACCATTTTCATCAAGCTTGGGCAAAGTTCTACCCAAGATATGAGGTCCCATAGTTGATCTTCACATAGCGAACTGGGATCCCATATCTTATCTTCACACCCGTCTTCAATTTGATCTCCATACTTTTTCTTTCCGGGTGGTTGACATATAGAATTCTCTTTAGCATACCAAGTCTTCCTTCGATACCCTTGTAAAGTGACATTCTCCCAATCATCGTTCCTATACCTTGAAGCTTTGACCTTAATGAGCTTAATTCCTAACTTGCAACCACTACATAACTCATTTTTGCTTTTAGTTCCACAAAGAGCTCTAAGTTGACCATCATTTTCAATTAAACCATATTCAAGTGAGAAAGTAAAGCTTAGGGATAGAATTTTTACCCACTTGAATGTTGTGTTGGATGGTGACGTGGGAGGGGAGACTTCCCCACACTTAGACAATGCAAGGTCTACTTCCTTGTGCTCTTCTTTAGTTGTTTCCACCTCTTCACAAGCTTCTTCAATTTCAACCTCATCCCCTTTGTTACGTGGCTTGGTGTTGTCTTCAAGAACTTCATCTTGTTTAATGGGAGGTGATTCAACTTTGGATAGGAATTCATTGATGAATGAGTTTATCTCTTGATCAACCTCTTCATATTCCTCGATTTCGATATACACCATGCCAACGTTTTCCTCTTGGTAGTTCTCTTTCTCATTGCTCACCAAGGGTACGGGAGGTTGTGCACACTCTTCTATAATATCGACTTCATGTCCAATGGGAGAGAATTTGAGTGTAGAGAGAAATTCATCCATAATTGAATCCATTTCTTGATAAGCCTCTTTCAAGTCTCCAACGATGATATGCCTTGGAGGTTGCGCACCCTCCTCAACATCAATATTAAGCTTCTTGGAGGAGTTCTCCATGATGGACTTTCAACATCTCCTAAATCTTCAACCACTTCTTCCTTTTCTTCAATGATCATAGGCTCCTCCAAATGTTCTAACACAAAATTTGACTCCTCCTTCTCCACCGGATTTTTCAATTTCTCCTTCATACTTTGCTCTTCTTTCGACCTTTCACATGTGGCCACGGGAGTACCTTGAGTATCCAAACATCGATGGGCCAAAGTATGCACCACCTTGGTCAAATTGGTCACAAACTCAAGTGTATCCCGCTTTATGGCTTCTTGTCCTTGAAGTAACAAAGTGAGAGGATCATCTATTGGGGCTTGGGGTGAGTAGGAAGGTTCATTATTTTGGAGAGAGAATTCATGGTAGGAAGGTGGTTCTTCTTGATAAGGTTGTGGAGATTGTGTGTATTGAGGTGGTTCTTGGGAGTAATCTTGATAGGGTTGTGGTGGTTCTAAAGGTTCTTGCTCATAATGGTCATAAGAGTATAATATGGGGGCTTGGTCATATGACGGATATGGATTATAGGAAGGTGTTTGGTAATGAAAGGCTTGTGAGAATGGTTGAGGTTCATGTTAAGGATGAGATTCATAGGCATATGATGGTGGTTGTTGAGTATCACAAAAAGAGTCATCATAGCCGTTAAATTGGCATGCATTAGGATGGAAATTATACCTATAAGTGTCCGGAGGTTGTTGCCAATAGGAGTGATCAATTCCTTGAGGCTCCTCCCATCTTTGTTGGTTCCATCCATAATGAGTGTCATCATTGAGGTGCACATTTCCTACAACAAAACTAGAACCAAACTCATAGCCAAAGTGAGAATTCATGCTAGCAGAAGAGGGCAAAAAAAAATAATAACAAATAAAGAGAACAAACTAAAAACTAACAAAGAAGCAAAAAGCAAACATATTCACAATATTCACATATATACAATAACCAATAACATAACACCATTGCAACTCCCCGGCAACGGCGCCATTTTGATGATTTGGATTTTTGACGGTTTAGAATTTCTCAAATAAAATCTCGTCGAAGTATAGTTTCTAAACCAAGCAATAATCCTTTCATACA